>NC_069075.1:142828814-143128814 GCF_025698485.1 Gossypium arboreum
GATATTCGATCTCTTTTCTTTTAAATCTGATATGACTTCCGCACCGTCTGTCGCTTTTAAACAATTTCGATAACTTTCACTTTTTCTTCTTTCTTTAACTAGATCAACCTCAGAATCCGCTTTCTTTAAGCTCATTCAATATAAAGGTGTGCGACATTTACGTCCATACAAAGCTTCATAAGGTGCCATATTCAAACTCGATCGATAACTATTATTGTAGGCAAACTCTACTAATGGTAAATATTTTTCCCAACTACCTTGAAATTCTAATACACAACATCTAAGCATATCTTCAAGTACTGAATAACTCTCTCGATCGACCGTCGGTTTGAGGGTGGAAAGTCAGACTAAAACTCAACTTTGTGCCCAAAGCCTTCGTAATTTCTTCCAAAACCGTGAAGTAAATCTTGGATCTCGTCGAAATGATCGATAATGGTACCTGTGTAGTTTGACTATCTCGACATATACAACTCGCCAACTTGTCAAGTGAATAATCCATACGAATCGGGATAAAATGAGCCGACTTCGTTAACTTATCAATCACAACCTATATCGCATCTTTCTTTCTCTGTAAACGGCAATCCTGTCACAAAATCCATAGTAACTCGATCCCATTTCCACTCGTGGACTAGCACAGTGCAATAAACTCGAAGGTACCGATGTTCGCCTTTACCCACCGACAGATCAAACATCTAAAACAAACTCAAATGTCCCTTTTCATTCCTACCCACCAAGACATTTTTTTTAAATCATTATACATCTTTATACTACCGGATGAATAGACAAAGAACTACTATGTGCTTCTGTAAAATCTTTCGAATAAGCTCATCATTCTTGGTATGCATACCTGTCTCGGAACATCAAACAACCGTCAGAACTGATCTGAAAATCTGACTCTACATCCGACTCGCACTGATCTCTTTTGGTTAACAACTCACTGTCATTTTTTTTTTGAGCTTCACAAATTTCTTCAAGAAACATCGGTTTAGCTCTCAACTCAGCTAAGATAAAACCATCATCTGATAAGGCTAGACTAGTGTTCAAAGCTCTTAATGCAAATAAAGATTTCCTACTCAAAGCATCAGCAACAACGTTTGCCTTACTTGGGTGATAATCGATCACTAGCTCATAATCTTTAATCAACTCTAACCATCTTCTTTGCCTCAAATTCAAATCTTTTTGAGTCATCAAATATTTCAAACTTTTGTGATCAGTGAATATGTGGCACTTCTCACCGTACAAATGATGTCTCCAAATCTTCAGCGCAAAAACAATGGCAGCTAGCTCTAAATCATGTGTCGGATAGTTCTTCTCATGTGGCTTTAGTTGTCTAGAGGCATAAGCAATTACCTTCCCTTCCTGCATAAGTACACAACCAAGTCCATTCATGGACGATCATCAGAATCACAAACTCCTTACCGGTTCTAGTTGCACTAAACAGAGCTTTAGTCAACAATGCTTTTAACTTGTCAAAACTCGTTGACACTTCTCATCCATTCAAACTTAACATCCTTTCGCAGCAATCTTGTCACGGGTAGCTATCATGGAAAATCCTCTACAAATCGCCTATAATATCCAAAGAAGACCAAGAAAACTTTTAACTTTTGATACATTTCTAGGAGGCTTCCAATCAACAATGGCTGAAATCTTGCTCGGATCAACCTTAATACCTTCACCGAAACAATATGTCTAAGAAAACCAACTTTCGTAACAGAACTCACTTTTGCTGAACTTGACATACAACCGATTATCTTTCGAATCAGAAATCGTTCTCAAATGCTCGCATGCTCGGCCTCATCATGAGAATAAATCAAGATATCATCAATAAACAAAACTACAAACTTATCCAAGTACGGTCGAAAATTCGGTTCATTAAGTCCATGAAAATGGCAGGAGCATTAGTCAAGTCAAATGGCATCACAAGGAACTCATAATGACCATACCTAGTCGAAAGCGATCTTCAAGACATCCGACTCTTTAACTCACAACCGATAATATCCGAATCTCAAATCTATCTTGAAAACACAAGAGCTCCCTTCAATTGATCAAACAGATCATCAATTCTAGGAAATTGATACTTGTTCTTATCGTTACCTTGTTAAGTTGCCGATAATTTAAGCAGAATCTCATCGATCCGTCATATTACCTTGTTTCAATTCCAGAATTCCTTTCTCTTCGGTCAATAAACCTCGATGATGTACTTTTTACGAAATTCCTCCCGAAAGAAATCCCAAGTGACCTCTCCTTTGGTACAACTGATACAAGTGTCTTCCACCAGTAGTAGGTGAGTCTCTAAGAAGTGATACTACACATTCCATACATTCCTCGGTGTACAAGATAACTCATCAAAGACTCGATAGTATTTTCTAACCAAAATTCGCTCTTTCTGCATCATCATCTTTTGTTGCTCAAACTCTTACGCCCTTTGTTTCTCGATTCTATCAATCGGTGGCTTTTCTCTTATCACTGCACTGTGATTGGGGAGCTTGAGCTACATGGGTAGCCCGAGAATCATGAGGGGTGGAGGTCTAGCCGGATTCGCATTTAACGAACTCGCAAACAAATCATTCAAAGCTTGGAAGAGAGCTTCGAGTCACTCCTCCCCGATTAATCACATCGCCTATTCTCGATGGCGCTACCCTTCTACGGAGCAGGCGCATTACTTTCTACATCATCATCACCAGCTCACTGGATCCATTACAATAAAACAAAATATTTAAAAATCGTCGAGAGTCGTCACACTATCAAAATACAAGTATGGCATGTATAGCTAGACTTTTCTCACACTAGCTGTTCCGAGAACCGACTAAACCTGCTCGATACCAATAAATGTAACGCCCCACGCCCAAACCGTCACCGAGTCAAGCTTGAGGTGTTACTAAACTTATCTTACCTTTTAAACAACTCTAAATCACTTATTTTAATTTTCGAATAAACTGTTTTTCTGCATCATGGTTACTTAAAATTCATTTCTCGAGTTTCAAAACTCGAAATTAAGATCCGTAAATTTTTCATGAAACTAGACTCATATATATATCTACTAATTTTTTTCTAGAATTTTTGACTTAGCCAATTAGTACAGTTTATTAGTTAAATTTTTCCCTGTTTCAAAACTCGACTGCACTGACCTCTTCTTACTACGAACCATTTTTCTTCCTGTACAAAATTCATATGACTAAGTCGTTTGTTTCTCTCAAAACTAGATTCAACAAGCATTCTAACCATATAAATTATACCTTCTAATTAGTTTTGTACAATTTATGGTGAATTTCCAAAGTTGAAATAGGGGATCCAGAAATCGCTCTGACCCTGTTTTACTAAAACTCAGATATATCATAAAATATAATACTTTTACCTGTTTTGCTTATTCCATAAGAAAATATACATAATAAGCTTTAATTTCTTATATTATTCATCTTCAAACTATGTTTTTACAATTTTCAGTGATTTTTCAAAGTTACATCATTTCTGTTACTTGAATCTGTTTTTAGGTTACTTTCACATTTTTCATAATTTTCATGTGATAATCATCATTCAATCATACATATTAATAAACATGTATATCATCAGCTATTTTCTTAGCTAATCACTAGCAAGTATTTACACATCATTCATTATTCATATTATACCAAAAGTAGCTAAGTTTCTATACATGCCATACCCAAAACAAAACGACTAGTTATACCGAAGTTATTTCTTTGATAGTGTGATCGGCCTCCGACATTTCCTTCGATCCCGAGTGACTAGATAAGTACTATAAGAAGAAGAAAATAAAGAGATTAAGCACTAGGCTTAGTAAGCTTACAAGCAAATAAATCACAACATTCAACATAATGGATAATTATGCATAATATCATCTAACATCATAAATTTCTTTACTTCTCAATTTCTATCTTATTCTTTATTCCCTTACCTTCTTTCTTACGACCTTTCCTTTTCATAAGTATAATCTACTTTTCCTTTGCTGTTAATTCACTGTAATTTAACTCGTATCCTGACCCGTTGAACCACTCGGAATACTAAGGATACTAGGGTAGTTCGTCTATCAATATCCCGCCAATGCCATGTCTTTAACATGGACTTACATGAATTATTCTGTCTCCAATGCCATATATAATATGGACTTACATGGCTCAATCCTGTCTCCAAAGCCATATTTCTAATATGGACTTACATGGCTCATTTCGTTTCGTCCTATCAACCCTAATATCCTAACATTCCTAGGGTTCAACCGGCTTTCTAACACTTTTCCTCTCACTTCACCTTAAATTCGACTTTAAATATTTTCATAACATAAATATATAAATTCTGAAATTGACAATAATAATGTAAAATAAAAGAATATTGCATTTATTTACTGTAAACTTACCTTGATACAAAATGTGACTAAACCTTACACTTTAGTCCTTTACTTTTTCTTTTCCTCGTTCTTCTTTGGATTCTTGATCTATAATATAAAATATTTCTACCCATTAGCATTTATTTGATTTCTATTTCACTTCACAATTTATGCTGTTCAAAATTTGAA
This sequence comes from Gossypium arboreum, assembly GCF_025698485.1. NCBI lineage: Eukaryota > Viridiplantae > Streptophyta > Magnoliopsida > Malvales > Malvaceae > Gossypium > Gossypium arboreum. The sequence goes on from NC_069075.1 coordinate 142,833,343, forward strand.
ATTGCACTTTTACCCCAAAATTTACAGCTTTTACAATTTAGTCCCTACTCAATTCACCCATCAATTTAACTAATTTTTCTAAATTAACACTTTTATTTTATCATTATAAACTATTTCACAGCCTTTGATATTCTGAATTTCAACACCAACATCTAATTCACAATTTTGCTCACAATTAGGTCCTAAATACCATTTTCTATCAAAATGACTTAATAAAACAATCTTAATATGAAATTAGAACTTCAATTTCATAATAATTCATCATAAACTACCCTTACTCAGCCAGGGTAACTTCCAATTTCACCCACCAAATCAAAAACTAATGAATTAGATGATTGGACCTAATTGTAAAAGTCACAAAACATAAAAATTACTAAGAAATAGTAAAATTGAACTTACATGGTGCAAAAATATGAAAAACCAGCATAGGAGACCTATTACGGTGTTTCGGCTGAGAAAGATGAAGAAATGTCTAGATTTTCAATCACATCATTTTTTAACTATTAACTTTTATGCTAATTCCAATTTTGTCCCTTGTTCACATTGTTTTCTTGCTTATTTCATACCCAAACCGTCCAGCCATTAACCTTTGGGTCTAATTGCTCTTTAAATCCATCTTTTAAATACTTAAGCTATTTACTCACAATTTAATAAATTTTGAGTTATTTTCATTTAGTCCTTTTAATTAATTAGCTATCCAAACATCAAAATTTTCTAACTAAACTTTAATACTAACTCAATGACACTTCATAAATATTTATAAAAATATTTATAGCTCGATTTTCAAATTCGAGGTCTCGATACCTCGCTTTTGACCCGTCGACCTAATAAATTATTTTAATTCACTAATTTCACCATTTCACAAATTCTTCTAAATTCTTACTTGACTCATAAATATTAAGTTACTATCTTGTTCAATCTTATTTGTCCGATTTAGTGATCTGAAATCACCATTTTTGACACCACTGAAAATTAGGCCGTTACATTCTACCTCGGATTTGTGGTTTCGCAACCACTGTTCCATTTAGGCCCTATTTCGGGATGTTACACCCAATCTTTCGGCTTCTTTGAAAATATAACCCGGAAGAATGGAACGAGAAATGCCAGGTAGCCTTTGATAAGATAAAACAATATTTGTCCGATCCTCCAATGCTAGTACCGCCAACTCCGGAAGACCATTGATATTGTATTTGATCGTGTTCGAAAGTTCAATGGGTTACGATCGGGCAACACGACGAGTCGAAAGAAAGAAAAGCGATCTACTACCTCAGCAAAAGTTCATCGGATATGAGGCAAAATATTCGTCCATTGAGAAATATTGTTGCGCTCTGGTTTGGGTAGCTCGGAGACTCGGACAATATATGTTGTATCACACGACATGGCTAATTTCAAAGTGGACCCAATAAAATACGTGATGGAATCGCCGCACTATCGGGAAGAATGGCACGATGGCGATCCTCCTTTCGAATATGACATTGCCTATGTAAGTCAAAAGTCGATAAAAGGAGAGCAATAGGCGACTTCTTAGCAACTCGAACGACAGAGAATATGAGCCTTTAAGATTCGATTTCCCAGACGAAGACTTAATATGCATCATAGAAATAGAATCGAGTCATCAAAGAGAAGTCATAGAAGATGTGCTTTGATGGTGCGCCAAATGCTTTAGGGCATGGAATTGGAGCAATCCTCGTATCACCAGACGGAATCATTATCCGCTCACCGCAAGATCGAACTTCTTCGCACCAATAATATCGCAGAATATGAGGCTCAGATCATGGGGCTTCGTGCACTATCGAACGAAACATCAAGATCTTGGAGGTGTACTGGGACTCACCCTAGTGATTTACCAAATCCGTGGAGAGTGGGAAGTGAGGACTCAAAATTGATTAAGTACAATGATTTAGTGGTGGATTGATCAAGGAATTCAAAGAAATAGCTTTTCATTACTTCCCACGATAAGAGAACCAACTGGTGATGCCTTGGCCACTTTGGCTTCAATGTTCAAAGCAAGTAGAGAAGCGAAATAATGCCCTCAAAATGAGCATATACGAGGTCCCCGCACAATTGTTGTAGCATTGAGAAAGAAGTAGACAGACGGCCTTGGTTCTATGATATCTTAGAATATATCAAGAATCAAAGGTATCCCGAACAAGCGAATGAGAACGATAAAGAACAATTAGAAGAATGGCAATGGATTTGTTCTTAATGGGGATATCCTGTATAAAAGAGGAAAGGATCGATGCTTTTGAGATGTGTAGATGATGTTGAAGCGAAAAATACTTGAAGAGGTCCATGAGGGAATTTGCAAAACGCATGTCAATGGTTTCAATATGGCCGAAAGATCATGAGACTTCGGTTATTATTATCGACAATGGAAAATGATCGAATCAATTTTGCGAAAATGCCACAAATGTCAAATCTATGGCGATAAAATTCATGTAGCCCTTCACCCCTTCATGTCATGACTTCTCCGTGGCCTTTTTCTATGTGGGGCATGGATGTCATAGGCCAATTTCTCCAAAAGCATCAAATGGACATCGATTCGCTTTTGTGGTCATTGATTACTTCACAAAATGGATAGATGCCGCTTGCTTGCCAATGTGACGAGGACTGCAGGTTTGCGTGTTTTTGAAAAAGGAAATCATTTGCGGTATGGTTTGCTCGAAAGAATCATTTCGAGATAGTGCCACGAATCGAACAATAAGATGATGAAAGAAGTGTGTGAGCGGTTCCAAATAAAGCATCATAACTCCTCGCCCTATCGCCTAAAGATGAACGGGTCATTGAAGCGACCAATAAAAATATTAAGAGGATCATTGGGAAAATAATCGAGACATATAAAGATTGGCACGAGAAGCTTCCATTTGCTTTGTTTGCATATCGCACATCTGTGCGAACATCTACGGGAGCAACTCCTTTCTCTCTGGCTTACGGAATGGAAGCTGTGCTACCTATTGAGGTTGAGATCCCCTCCCTGCGAGTCTTAATGGAATTAAAGTTAGAAGAAGCGAATGGGTTCGAGCTCGATATGATTAGTTGAACCTCATCAAGAAAAACGCCTAAGAGTAATTTGTCACGAGCAGATGTACCGGAAGAGAATGATCGCGCCCATGACAAGAAAGTATGGCCAAGAGAATTCCACGAAGGAGAACTCGTCTCGAGGAAGATTCTCCCAATACAAAAGGACTGCGAGGAAAATGGGCACCAAATTGGGAAGGACCATACGTCGTAAAGAAGGCATTTTCAGGAGGACCTTTGATCCTTACCGAGATGGATGGCAAGGAGCTACCGAATCCAGTGAACTCAGATCTTTGTGAAGAAATATTATGCTTGAGATGAAAACCCAAAAGGGCATCAAAAAAAAAAGGGATCAAGGCGAAAACCCGCAAAGGCGTCTTGATTAGCACAAAAGATTAGGATGAAAACCCGAGAGGCGCCCTAATGAGGTAAACTCGGCTTAAAAGCGTGGCATTTTAACAATGGGTCAAACAAGTGAGACTACGAAGATTTGAAGCATTTCGAAAGCTCAAATCTTCTACGCAAGAAGCCGCTTCGAAAAGATTTTTGATTGAGGAACGAGGAAGAGTTCATGTGTTGAATATCTAGAGCATTTGTATCCGTTGAATACGATCCTTTCTTTCTTTTTGACATTTTTTACTCTCATTGGTTAACTTGCTTTGTTTGCCACATTTGAAATAGATGAATATGAAATATCATTTTTGTCCCTATCTGACCTTTTTCATGCATCTCATTATGTGTTTATTTACATGATAAATGGTGAAATGACATACTCTAAGCAAAAGAAATGTTAAGCATTACCTGGATGAAAATTTGATAAGCACAAGAGTCTCAAAGTAAGAACAAAGTTCAATCGGGGGCAAAAGAGTGATATCTGAGAAACGTCGATTACTCGTGAAGCTTGAAGACAGGTATAAGGCCTGAAGAGAAAGTCGAGAATCAAAGCAATGAACACAGATCCTCAACAATCGTGGCTAAATGGACATACGACAAACATGCTTAAGGAGCACTGCATAATCATGTAGGCATAAAAGCATTTAAGACAAACATGTGCATATCATGATAACATCATACATGGCATATACAGGTACTCCAACAGAGCAAGAAATCTTGAATGAAAGTCGAACTGAATCAAAGGAAAAGACACCCGAATTCTACCAAAGGGAAGGTTTTGGTATTTTGATGTTTTTAATTCATGCTTTTCAAGGAAAATCAACTCATATTGCGAGAGATGAGTTGAGCCTCAAGACACGTTGAGGTATTTTTAATTGTTGTTTTCAAAATCAACTCATATTACGAGAAGTGAGTTGAGCCTCGGGACACGCTGAGGTATTTTTAGTTTTAAATTGACTCATATTGCGAGAGGTGAGTTAAGCCTTTTAATTTTTGTTTTTCAAAATCAACTCATATTGCTAGAGGTGAGTTGAGCCTCGGGGCACGCTGAGGTATTTTCAATTTTTGTGTTTTAATCAACTCATATTGTGAGAGATGAGTTGAGCCTCAAGACACGTTGAGGTATTTTTAATTTTGTTTTCAAAATCAACTCATATTATGAGAAGTGAGTTGAGCCTCGGGCACGCCGAGGTATTTTAGTTTATGTTTTAAATTGACTCATATTGCGAGAGGTGAGTTAAGCCTTTTAATTTTGTTTTTCAAAATCAACTCATATTGCTAGAGGTGAGTTGAGCCTCGGGCACGCTGAGGTATTTTCAATTTTGTGTTTTAATTTCAACTCATATTGCGAGAGGTGAGTTGAGCCTCGAGTCACGTTGAGGTATTTTCAATTCTGCTTTCAATTTACGTTGTTCAAGAATCAACTCATATTGCGAGAGGTAGGTTGAACCTTTTAATTTCTACTTTTCAAAATCAACTCATATTGCGAGAGGTGAGTTGAGCCTCGTGACACGCCGAGGTAATTTCAATTTCGTTGTCAAAAAATCAACTCAGATTGCAGTGGCGAGTTGAGCCTCGTGTCACACGCCGAGGTATTTTCAATTTCCGTTTTCAATTTTTGCCTTTCAAAAAATCAACTCATATTGCGAGAGGTGAGTTGAGCCTCGTGACACGTTGAGGTAATTTCAATTTCGTTGTCAAAAAGTCAACTCAGATTGCGAGAGGTGAGTTGAGCCTCGAGATCACACGCCGAGGTATTTTCAATTTCCATTTTCAATTTCGCATTTCAAAAAAAAAAATCAACTCATATTGCGAGAGGTGAGTTGAGCCTCGGGACACGCCTGAGGTAATTTCAATTTCTTTTCAAAATTCAACTCATATTGTGAGAAATGAGTTGAGCCTCAAGACACGTTGAGGTATTTTCAATTTCTGCTTTCAAAAATCAACTTATATTGCGAGAGGTGAGTTGACCCTTGGCTCATGCGCTGAGCTATTTTCAATTTCTATCTTTCAAAAAATCAACTCATATTGCGAGAGGTGAGTTGAGCTCAGATCACACTCGAGGTATTTTTTCAATTTATATTTTTCAAAAAATCAACTCACATTGCGAGATGTGAGTTGAGCCTCGAGTTACATGTCGAGGTATTTTCAAAATCTGTTTTTCAAATTGCATTTTCAAAAATCAACTCATATTATGAGAAGTGAGTTGAGCCTTGGCTCACGTCTTGAGCTATTTTCAATTTCTGTTTTTTTTCAAAAAATTCAACTCATATATGCGAGAGGTGAGTTGAGCTTTTAATTTTCGAGAGTTGAGTTGAGTCTTTTAATTTCGCTTTTCAAAAATCAACTCATATTATGAGAGGTGAGTTGAACCTCCATCACATATCGAGGTATTTTCAAAATCGCTTTTCAAGTTAAGTTTCAAAAATCAACTCATATTATGAGAGGTGAGTTGAGCCTTGGCTCACGCTACCGAGCTATTTTCAATTTCGCTTTTAATGTCTGCTTTTAGAGAGTCAATTCATATTGCAAAAATGAGTTGAGCTCAGGATCACATGCCGAGTAGAGAATAAAGATTGAAGCCGATTGAAGACGCCGATTCGCCTCCTTAAAGTTGCAGTGGAGTTGATCGAGGCATCGATCTTGCCTTTCCGAGTCGCAGAAGAGAAGACCAAAACCTTATCTCACCTGAAGCGATAGAAGAGCATATTGAAATTGTAGATCTTATCTTTCCGGGTTACAGTGAAGCGGATCGAAGCCACAAATCTCATATCCTTGAAGTTACATTGGAGCAGATTGAAGCTACAAGGCATATCTCCGAATTTGCGATGGATTGAACCAAAGCTACAAGATGCGGTGGATGAAAAGAGACTAACTAAACAAGAAGAGTTCCAAAGCAAGTCAAGACCTAGCAAGACCGGCAAGTTTGGTCTTCCTTGAAAGTCTTTGCTCTATTATCGTTGCATGACAATGAGCAAAGAGGGCATTGTAGAAGCCCAAATTGCCCGGCCCAATTATATGAAAACCCAACCAAACCTCTAAACCCACTAAAACCCTTAACCCATGACCCATTTACATTTACCCAAACCCAATTCAAAAGCCCATTAAGCCCCCAAAAAAACCTAACCCAAAAAAAAACACAAAAAAAAAAAAAAAAGAAAAAGAAAAACCTACCCCAAAAAAACCTAACCCCAAAAAAAAAAGAAGAAAAAGAAAACCTAACAAAAAAGATAAAAAACCTAGCCACCTAACCACTTTCCCACTTGCCCCATTTTTCCTCCCATTGTCTACCACCACCACCTACAAAATAGAAAAAAAATAGAAAATCATGTAAAAGATGGCTATAAAAGCCATTCAAAAATCATGTAAAAGAAGAGGGGATTTTACAAAGATTGAAAAAAAACATAAAAATCCTTCAAATTTTGAACACAAAAGAAACATCAATAAAAAGGTTGCATCTTTTCTTTTTCCTCTTCTTTCAATTTTTTCTTTTTTTGTATTGTTTTTTTCTTTCTTTATATATACATATATTGTTAAAAAATTTAACTTTTCCGCCACTGTGGCGGTGGTCGGTGGTGGTCGACGACGGGCATGCGACCGACGATCAATCCAATGACCGCCCCCTTGGCCGGATTTCTTTTCCCTCCTTCTCTCTTCTTTCCCCTTCTTTTTTTAGGTATTTTATATATATTATGTATATATTTTTAATGCCATTAGTTATATATTTCTTATGTATATATTCTTAAATACTATTATATACATATATATATATATATATATTTTAAATACCATATTGTGTATATATTATTATTACAAATTATTACTATTGCTAGTATTATTATAACTATTATTATATTAGTGTATATTTTATGTACATATGTATATATATATATATTTTTTGCACATATCATTATTTTATATTATTGTTGTAAATTTTTATGTATATATTTTTTAGGTACGTTTCCTAATATTTTCTTTTATTGTAGATATTATTATTATTATTATTACATACTTTTATTATATGCATATATATATATATATGTATTTTTATGTACATATTATTATTTTATATTATTATTACCAAATATATCATTTTTCCTATTTTATTATTAGTACATGATTTGTTTTTATTTTGTAAATATCATTATTATTGTTATTCTAATATTCTAGTATTCCATGTTAATATTTTTCATTAATGATATCATTTTTTTCGTCCTTTATCTATTTTAATTTCTCACTTTAGGAATATTTTTCTCATGTTTTAATTAATTTCAAAAATAAGGCAATGTACCGATTTAATATTAAGCCATCGATTTCATCGCTATGTTGGGTGAAATTCATCGGCTTGTGTTAAAAAACAGGACACCCTTTCTAAAAAGAAATCGAAAACTAAAATTCTCATTTTTCAATCGGATCACGATTAAATATTATATTGAACTCGTATTTTGAAAATCAAGTCAACAAATGTTTATGAGATACCAATTTTGGGCGTCGCGAGGTGCTAATACCTTCCTCACAGAATCGACTCGAACCCCAATTTTTCTCTCGGACTTTCACGAGACCTAAATTTGGCCTTCTTTTTATTTTAAAATAATTTTATTAGGTGTCCGATCACACCTATAAAAAGGATCGTGGCGACTCCTTTGTTAATAAAATCGAAAGTTGGTTTTCAAATGTTTAATAAATCGCCACAATTAGCGACCAAGCGAAACTAATTTTTTTTTTACGTCGCTACAATCCTCAAAACGAGTATATAAATATAGTAGGCCTAGTTTAAATACATATAATTATTTAAGTTTGAAGATTTATTATTAATGTTCGATTAAGTCTTAATTCATTAAGTATGGTTATTGTTACAACAATTAGGAAAGCATAAGTAAAAGTGAAGCTAAGAATTTTATTCAGGAGACCCGAGATAAATTTATAAAATTTTGAAAGGTCAAAAATGTAAAATGTTCATTTATTCAAAAGGTTAAAAAAACTGAATTTGAATCATTTATTCAAAAGAGAACATTTTCCATTTAATCAAGGTTGCTAAGGTCTTTAGCCCCTTGATTTTATTATTAGACGTGAGTATTATCTTCTGATTTAGGAGTTTGAAAAAATTATGGGTAGTTTAAAAATTATATAAAAAATATTTATCATTCATATAACACGAGAAAGGATAGTATGAAACAGTGACGCCACGTCATCTGTATCCCTTTCTAATAATTTTATGCCACATCAGTACTCTTAATCCTGAATTTCAGGATTTTATCCTGAATTTTAGTATTTTAATTTGGATTTGATTTTTTTAGGATAAAATCTTGAAATTCAGGATAAAAGTACTGATGTGGCATAAAATTATTAGAAAGGGATACAGATAACGTGGCGTCACTGTTTCATACAATCCTTTCTCCATATAACACATACATAAACCCATATTTTTAGGAAATCTTAAGAGATTTCAAGTGAACTTTTAAAAAATGGCTTTTAGTTATAGGGTTTAGATTATATTTCTAAAAAGAAAAATATAATTAATGTAAATAAAAGTATTATAGAGATCTTTGTATCAAGAGTTAAATTGTATTTTGATCTTTATTAAAAAATGAGCAAATTAATCTTTGTAAGTTAGATCAAAGAGTAAATGGATTTTTATGTTAAAAATTTCATCCATTTGTATTATTAAAAATTGATGTGGCTAACAAAATAACTATATCTCATGTTGATGTACATTGACCAATTTTTTACAATAAAAATAGATGAAATATTTATCAAAAGGACTCCAGGGCGTAGCTAAAGGGTGGCAGAGGCCCCAACCCCCCTTAAATAATTTTCTATTTAGGCCCTTTAAAATTTTTTAAATTTTAAATTAGTAAAGGTAAAATTACACTATGGCCCCCTACAAATGATAAAAATTTGATTTAATCCTTTAAAAATTATAAAGATATAATATTAAAATGGTGAAATTATATTTTTACAATCGTAAAAATTACAATTTAATTTCGGCCCCTCCTAAAAAAATTTTCTAACTTCGCCTCTGAAGAACTCGTTTGTTCTTGAATCTAATATACATGGATTAATTTTTATCCACTTTTTAAGGAAAAAAATAAAATACAATCTGACTCCCAATATGGGATCCTCTATTATACTTTTACCGATGAATTTTTTTTTAAGTCTGTAAATTATGATGTTGAAAAAGAAAATTCTGAAATAATAATAAATAATTCTTGATTGGTATCTATAGACACCTGTTAACTAAACCCTTATCCTTAAAATTTATTGAATAGAAAAATCATATTGGCAAACATTAAAGGAAGATGATGCTAACATTCTATGATTTTTTGCCTTTGTCTATATACCAAACTCATTTATAGTTGGCATTAATTGTTTTTTTCTAAAGCCTCGAGATTCATGCACATAGTAATTGACCTTTTAGTTTTTATTGAAAAAATAAATGTTGTGGAGTAGGTTATATGGCTACAAATTGCTCATATTGGCATGACATTAACGCGAAGATTTGTTCCTTACTAAGACATGTCCTTAACATGTCTATGGAGAAAGACGAAAGAAAGACGAAAGAAATCCAAAACCATACTCAAAATTTGAAGTGTTTGAATGTGGTGTGCTACATCCTGCATGAAAAGCAAAAGAGTTAAATTTAATTTAATTATTGTACTCTAAATTGACAGAATTTTGTCTTTATTTTTATAATGTAATTAGCTAGTGCGGGGTGAAGTCAGAAAACTATTTTGAGGGAACGGAAATGAATAAAAAATTTGAAAGATTAAAATATAATTTGATCATTATAGACTATATAATAAATTTTGCATTTTTAAGGGCGTCAAGACCATTATCTGCCCCCTCTCTTCTCCTTTAAATTATAGTGTCAATGTACGGTGTTATCACTTGAATTATCTAAAGACGTTATAATAATAAATTAAATAATTTTAAATTAAAATATAAACATTAAAACTTAAATTTAAATATAATAACAAGTTTAAAATCGAAAATTGACCTAAAAATGCGTATGTCAAAGGAATAAAATCTAACACAAAATCTTGGTCCATTATTAAGGGGATGATATGGTTGCCACATCATTATCTAGAGAAAGATGGGGACCCTCCTTTTTTTCATCGTTTTCATGGTTTTTTATTTGATCCCCTTAGCTACTATTCCTTAGAAACACCATGGAATAAGGTGCGCACCTCTAATTATTTCACTTATATATAGGTCTACCGAATCTCAATTATGGTTTCAAGTGAGTTTTCTATTGTCCATTTCGTTATTGTTATTTATGCTTTTGGCAAATTGCAATCCCCAACACCAACATCATTGTCACTTCATTAATTTCTTTACTTAATTATTAGCTAGATTTTGTGGCGAATTTTGTGTCCATTTTCCGGCTTTCTCATGGTTTACATTCAAACATGGTTGTGATTAAATCTAAAATTTCGTTCAAATATATGAGGATTTAAATAAAAGTGTAAGGTGAAAAAAATAGAGTCGAATTTAGGTTTCAATATTCAAGATCTAATTTAACTTATTTTTATATTTTTATAATATATTGTTTTATTTTATTTTATTTTTATATTATATAATTTATATCACATAGAATTAAATATATAAAATGTAAACATTAAAAACATGTTCAACTTATTACGTTTAAAATTTTAATAAAATAAAGAATATATAAAATTATTAAATATTAATTTAAAAATAATATAGGTACTATTAAAATGTGTTTGGATTAGCCATTTATAAATATGGGTGGACTTGGATAAAATCTGAGGATATTAATTCAAACAAAACTGAATTTGAACAAATATAAAATATATTAATATTGTCGAAACCATTCTTTTGAAAACGGGGATCGACTTTGTTTGAAAGTGAAAATTAAAACGGAGTCGCCACCAATCTTTTATCGTGTGATCGGATCACCTTTGTTTTAATAAATCAATTTTAGTTTACTAAAACAGGCCTTTGGTCTACGAAACTTGAGAGAATGAGTTCGGGAGTCGGTTACGTGCAAGGAAGGATTAGCACCCTCGACACGCCCAAAAAATTGGTACCGAATTGATTAGTTAGTGTCTTAATGTCGAAAATTAAAAATCGGGAAGGGACTTGAGATACGATCTTTTCTATTAATACTGATTTTAAAATTCTTGAATTAGCTTAAATCGATTTGTTTAAAGATTTCCTTATCTCGAGATATCGGAGTATCACATCCCGTAAGTTAGGACACAATACCATGAATTCCCGAGCACAAGGTCGTCTTTTAATTTAAATTGGAAATCCGTGCATTTCAAAACTCAAAAGGATATTTAGCTATTTAGAACCAACAAGAGAACCGAAACCCCGTAAGTTAGGGCACAATTCTTCGATGTTCCAAAATGCTAAACATTCTTTATTTATTGAAATTAGTAAAAACATGAATAAAAATCTTTAAAGTAATGAACAACAGAAAATAGGCGGGAGACAAAAAATAAACGAGTTGGAAATACATTGAAACAAATAACAAAAAATAAACAAATACAGTTTTGGCTCGAGAATTCTGTTTCCCTCAGCGACGAATGTGGCATTGACAAATTCAAGGGATCGGAATGAATATTCTAAAGCATCTTTACTCACTTCAATGTATGGTGCGTCGGTAGAAATAGATGCTACAATATCTTCTTCTCCCTCGACGGTGACCAAACAGCCATCCATAATGAATTTCACCTTTTGATGGAGGGATGATGGGACTGCTCCAGCAGAATGGATCCAAAGTCTTCCCAAGAGACAATTGTATGATGGTGTAATGTCTATGACTTGAAACTCAACATCGTATATGTAGGGACCCACTTCTAGAGGGATCTCGATTTTTTCTATGACTTCTCGTCTTGTTCCATCGAATGCCCTTACTGTAGAATGGCAAAGCCTTAGATAAGACAGATCTATCGGAATTCCAGAAAACGTGGCCAAAGGCATACATTGAGTGCCGAGCCATTATCGATAAGCACATTCGGTATTATGTAGCCCTTGCAACGAGTCATAACATGTAGTGCTTTCACGGAGCCTCTACAATTGGGTGATATTTCCTCATCACTAAAAGAGATGAAATTATCCGTATTCAAGTTGTTCACCCATCTGTCCAGCTTCTCCACGGATATATTGTTTGCCACGTAAGCTTGATTCAACACCTTCAAAGAAAGCGCTGTGTGTGTCTCAATTTAGCAGCAGAGATAAAACCGAGATTCGTGCTGGTTGCTTATTCAATTGTTCCACCACATTGTATTCACTGTGTTTGATAAATTTCAAGAACTCCTATGCTTCCTCCTCATCCACAGGCTTTTTAGTTTCTTGCACGGGTGGAATTTCTTGCTCGACTTCGGTCTCATGCATCACTGCTTTCCTTTTTTGCTTCCAGTCACTGTTCTTCTTCACTGGTTCGACCTCTTTCGAATAACATCTTCCACTTCGGGTAAAATGACCTACCTCTCCAACATCTCCAGTTATGGCTTTGAGCTTTTCATCTTCCGGTGTGACGAATCGTAGGATACCCGCATCAATTAGTCCTTGAACTCTCCTCTTAAAGGCTAGGCAATTTTTCGTGGAATGTCCCTGGTTTCCCGCATGGTATGCACAACTAGCGTTTGGGTCGTACCATTTCGGGTATGGGGGCCTCAAGGGTGCCATATAATGCGGGGATATCAATTGCTTCTCCAAAAGTTTTGGGTACAGTTCCCCATATGACACAGGAATAGGGGTAAATTGTGGTCTCTCGGAATTGGGTTTTGCTGGCCTCTGCTCGTTTTTGGGTTAACCTTGGGCGGGTATTGTATTTTGTGGGAATGTGGCAGTTGGCCTCGGGTTACTTGTGGCGTAAACAGGGTAAGAAGAGAAAGGAGGCTGTGTTTGGTAGTAATGGGTTTGAGGAGGATAATAGAAATTCGGAGGTGGATAATTTCGAGGTCGGGGTTGGTTTAGATACGGATTAGGGGTATAATGGCTTCCCATTCCCACCATGTGGGCTTCTGGTTCTTTCTTCTTCATGGATGCTACCCTTCTTGAACTTTCTTGACCTTCCATTCTACCTCTCTTGACGGCGTTCTCTATAAGCTCACCGGATATTACAATATCCGCGAAGTCCTTCGTGGCGCTTCCCACTAGTTTGTCATAAAACGGGGTCTTTAAGGTGTTGATAAAAAAGACGGTTATCTCCGTTTTCGTTAGTGGGGGTTCCACTTGGGCTGAGACATCCCTCCATCTCTGCGCGTATTGTCTAAAAGTTTCTGACAGCTTTTTCTCCATCATTTGTAAAGTCATCCGATCAGGCACCATATCTGATAAATGCTTGTACTGCTCACAGAATACCGACGCCAAGTCTTTCCAAGGTCGGATCCTTTCCTTACTGAGCTAGTTGTACCACCGAAGAGCCGATCCTACTAGACTGTCTTGAAAACAATGTACAAGAAGCTTATCTTCGTTCATGTAACCGGTCATTTTTCGGCAAAACATGACAAGATGTGCTTTTGGATATCTTGTCCCATCGTATTTTTCGAAATCAGACACCTTGAACTTCGGAGGCAGGATTAGGTCAGGTATCAAATTGAGTTCTTTAGCACCTAGTACCGAGAAGGCTTCGGTGTCTTCTATTGCCTTGAGTCTTTCTTCCAAACTCCTATACTTCTCTTGAGCCTCGTGATCATCTATTTTCAACTTGGCTATTTCGACTGGATTATCTAAATCTGGAACTATAGGATTGGCAGGGGTTGCTCCGGGATTTGACATAAATGTTCCTTGCCCTAGATGAGCAAATGGCATAGATCGTTGTTCCAAGCCTGTGGATTCCCCCTGAGTATACCCTCTTTGTACTACGTGGGCATGTGGTGGAGTGAATCCTAGGGGATAGAGTGGATCCTGGTCATGATTAATTCTTGATCGAGGTTCCATACTGTCGGGGTTTTGCATGGGTCTTTTTCCTTTGACCAAAACTGATATCATCTCCATCATTCTAGCCATTTGATCCTTTTGTTCAAGTGATTCCTCTCGAGATCTTACTATCAAATCCCTCGTTTCTTGCTGTGACTTAGCCAGTTGTTCTTGTAATTTCTTCTGGGCTCTTTCCATCCTTTCGATTCTTTCATTGAACTCAGTCTCCATTGCTCTAGCTTGTCGACGCGTTTTATACGAATGGCGTGGTTCCAGATTTGAAGTGTTGCAACTGCGAATTATATGATTCTAACCTTAGCGAATAATTATGGGATACGTACATGCAATGAATGAATGCAAAAAGAGGCATTGATTCCAATTCAATTTCATTAGAAGAACTTTACTAGAAGAAAAATTTCTTTACATAGAACGGATGATTACATATACGACTTCGCCCTAATGCCCAAAGTCTTAACTTTCCTAAGAAGCCAAGCTAAGCTTGACCTCGATTCTCGACTCGTACTTTAAGCTCAATATATCACCGAATCGCCAAGGTTTGCAAGTGATCAGCTATCTCTCGAATCTGAGCTATAGCTTCGCCCATGACATAGTCTCTATCTCTAATCTGGTTTTGAGAGTGGTGAAGCTATTCTCTGTAATGGTCGTTGTTTGTCTCAAGAGTTCTACTCGAATTTTGCTATCTCGAAGTGCGGTCTCGAGTTCTTCTATTTTCCCTTTCAACTCTTCGATCCTGCTCAGACTAGCCTTTAGCTTAATTATCGAATTATGGCTACGATGTTGCTGAAGTAATCTTTCCAATTCAGCCACCCGAGCTCGTAACTTCTCCTTTTCGTTTTGGGTTTCTAACAAACTCTTCTTCAGAGTGTCCTTTCGTACTCAGGCATCTTGAAATCTTTTCTCCCAATGGTCGGCTCTAGTCTTTTCCTCTTTAATCTCTTGACGCCATTGCTCTGACGTTTTACTTAATCCAACAGTTTTTATCGTTATACGAAGCTTCTTGTAATCGATTTTCAGACTATCTAAATCTTCCTCGGCCTTGTTCTTTGTTTTCCTTAACTTCTCGGCCTCTAGCTTGTGGATATCGACGTCTAACCCCAACTTCATTTTATCTTCTTCTAGCTGCTCTATCTTCTTCCCCAACTCCGAAGTTTCTTTTCTCAAAATCTTGCTTAATGATCTCTAACTCGGATGGGATGACCCAGAATGCTCCTCTATCGGTTGTGTGTTCCTTGATTCTCGCTTAGGGATGTTGTCGTTGACTCTCCTACCCTACCACCATTCATACTGGGGTCGCCATCGCCCCGCAGTGAATCCTTTCATTCTTCGAGTTTGGTTCCATGCATCCGATATCTCGCGAACCCTCTTTTCATAATTGTTGTCTTTATAGGGGAACTCACATTGTGCCAACCCTTGTGTCACCGGTATAAACTGCCATGATCGACATCGCCTTAACACCATCGTGGAGCGTATCCAATGGCTCCCCATATTCCACCAGAGGACCCAATCAAAATCACCGCACCTATATAAGATCTCGTCAGGAATCAACCACGGAGCTCTCCATTCAATGTCTTCGGCTCGTAAATTTTGGAGAATAGTTATCCACCTCTCTTTGGAGATGTCGTCCCGCTCTTAATGGGGAATAATCCTTAGAGAATACCCGATAGGAGACCTTCTCCACCTTCCAAAAATGACTGTGGAACCAAGCCAAAAGAAGCTGTGCGCAACTAATAAATCTTCCCTCGCCCGCTCTCCGATATGTATTCAAAGATCGGAAAGTTTCTGTTAAGATTGCCGGGACAGGTGTGGTACCTTTATCAAGTCGATCGAATAAATCTGAGACGGCTTCATCTATATGTCCAAGTGCTTTAGGAAAGACGATCAAACCGTAGAGACTTAAGGCAAAAACATCAACCCTTTTCTTCGAATCCGGGTGCGCAAGAATAAAATCCCTCAAATTCCTCCAAGGAATACATTTACTATCCCCTTTTTGCTTGATGCGGGCCGCAACCCATTGCTCGCTCATCCCCGTGATATTCATCAATTTCTTCAAAAAGGGAGGGACATTAACAGGTCTTGAATAGGCCCTATCGGCCTAAATATTCGGGCAATTAAGTAACGCCATGTATTCCTCCACCATAGGTACTAAATCAACTCCTCCAAAAGTGAAGCAACTGTAAGCGGGGTTCCAAAATTGCGCGAGGGCCCGGAACAAGTACTTGCCCACCTTTACATCGAGCAAATAGGGTAGGTCGCCATAGTTACAGTAAAAGAGTTGTTTGACTTTGCCATTCCAACTATTCCATATATCCCTTAACTCTTGCAGGTCGTTCTGAGTCACACTGATGCGAGTGAAATCCCACAACTCCGATTCATATCCCTCGGTTAAACTATCTCCTTTCTCCTGTTGCGTTGTCTCAGACCACACTCGGACGGCCGCATTATCCTCCATTCTATCAAGAAATTCTTTTTCCATGCTAAACTCTTCTAATTAGTAACCGAACGTAAATCAACACCCTTTTATGATGAAATGTCATGCAAAAATGATCAAAATACAACAAGTTAGTATTATATACAAAGAATAAAATTCAAAGCAAATAGTGAGTAAATAAGCACCTAATCAGGTAACCACTAGGGTTTGGTGTGGTTCTACCTAGGGTAGGCTCCTAGGGCTCATTACATATAGTTTGGTTCTAAAGTAAAGGTACCTGAACCAGCAGATTCATCGATCCTCACCCATTAAAGGTTCATACAGACCGAGTTCGATTCAGGGGAATACATTTCCCTACGGCTATACGGAGGTGAAAACCTCACGAAGACGCAGGTACAGATGTATCCCGAAAGCGATCCACTATCCTATACGGAGGTGAAGACCTCACGAAGGAGTAGTTTTTCACTTCCACTTAAGAGGATGAAATTGACCAATAATGCGATGCGATATGCAAAGATACCTCAAAGAATTAAACCACTTAAAGCAAGCATATTATAAAGAGAGTCGCGAAAATAACAGACAACATGCAATGCAGTAAATTTAAAATCGATTTTCGATTTTTGACAAAAGGCAAAAAAAAAAAATCAATTTAAGGCTCGACTCTCGAGGTCCCTAGTGGAGTCGCCAAGCTGTCGAAACCATTCTTTTGAAAACGGGGATCGACTTTGTTTGAAAGTGAAAATTAAAATGGGAGTCGCCACCAATCTTTTATCGTGTGATCGGATCACCTTTGTTTTAATAAATCAATTTTAGTTTACTAAAACAGGCCTTTGGTCTACTTAAACTTGAGAGAATGAGTTCGGAGTCGGTTACGTGCGAGGAAGGATTAGCACCTCGACACGCCCAAAAAATTGGTACCGAATTGATTAGTTAGTGTCTTAATGTCGAAAATTAAAAATCGGGAAGGGACTTGAGATACGATCTTTTCTATTAATACTGATTTTAAAATTCTTGAATTAGCTTAAATCGATTTGTTTAAAGATTTCCTTATCTCGAGATATCGGAGTATCACATCCCGTAAGTTAGGACACAATACCATGAATTCCGAGCACAAGGTCGTCTTTTAATTTAAATTGAAATCGTGCATTTCAAAACTCAAAAGGATATTTAGCTATTTAGAACTAACAAGAGAACCGAAACCCCGTAAGTTAGGGCACAATTCTTCGATATTCCAAAATGCGAAACATTGCCTTATTTATTGAAATTAGTAAAAACATGAATAAAAATCTTTAAAGTAATGAACAATAGAATGATATAAAATAGGCAGGAGACAAAAAATAAACGAGTTGGAAATACATTGAAACAAATAATAAATATGATAACAATATTAAAACAATAACAATACATGCGATATATTAAACGTAATAATAGTATCCAATGTGAAATAAAAACAACGAATATATACATAATAAAGATATTAAGAGTATGTACGTAAAAATATATATATATATATATATATATTTATAAATAGTAATAGTGTTAGAAATATACTATATATAGTGTTTGAAGTATATACATAAAATGGTGAAAATATAACTAGTAATGTTAAGATATATATAATATATACATATGTATAAAATAGATATTAAAAAAATATGTACATAACATATATGAATATATATATAATAATATTAAAATAAAATAATAAGTGATAATAGTGAAAATAATAGGTATAATAATAAATATGATAATGTATGAAAATAATACTATATATAAAAGTATATATATACTCATATAATAAAATATATGTACTAGTATTAACAATAAATATAATAGGGATAAAAATAGATATAATAATAATTGCATAAAATATGGTATTAAAAAGCATATTACATATATGTATATAACATAATATTTATATATGTACATAAGATGATATAAAAATATATACATGGAATAGCATAAGAATTATATGTAACTAATAACTTTAAAATATATACATAATATATAAAATACATATAATATATATATTAGAAATGATAATAATATAAAAACTATTCATACGCTATATAAATACATACATATATATAAATAATAATGATGTTAGAAATATACAATGATATTAGAAATATATATAAAATAGTATAAAAGATGTATAACTAATAATGTTAAAATATATACACAATAATATATATAACATACAATTTTGAAAACATATATACATAATATATATGAAAAATATATAGATATACATAATATAATATTAAAATATTTATATAATACATAAATATTAGGGATAAAACGACTAATAATAATGCTACATAAGTATATACATAAATATATTAAAACATATACATATATATAAAATAAAAAATATACACTAATATATAGTAATCATGATAATAATAATATTAAAATATAAAAAGTAAATATAATAAATTAACAACATATATAAATATATATATACATATACGTATGTAAAATATACATTACTACATAGTAATATTAATAATAGTAATAGATTGATATTAGTAACAATAATAATAATAGGAAATAGCAGTATAAATAATAGCAAAAAATGATAAAATTAACTAATTTAATGACAAAATAGCTAAACCATAAAAAAAGATTAAATCGAAATTAAAACAGAAAGTTTGGGGCGAATTCGCAATAAAAACAAAAAGAAAGGACTTGATTGGACGCGCACAAAACAAATAAGGGCTAAAAACAAAATTATTCCTCCCCTCAAAACACAACACAACAAAAGGGACTAAATCGCTAAGCGTTACATACTTTGTGGCCAAATTAAAAAAACTGAAAAAGTACTTGATTGCAGAAGCATGAAAAAGCGGAGGGGCTAAAAGTGCAATTAGCCCCTCCAATGAAAAACACGCAGATCCTTGGAGCGGACCGGGTCAATAAACGGGTTAGGCCAAAACGACGTCGTTTTGGGGTTTAAAGGCCAACCCCAAAACGACGTCGTTTTGGGGGGCTATAAAAGGGCTAAAATTTACAAAAAAAAAAAATCATTTGGTGAGGAGAGAAAGAAAAAAAAAAGAGAGAGAAGGGAGGGGGAAGGAGATTTCCGGCCATGGGCCGGTCACCGACCGATCGCCGGACCACCGTCGCCGGTTGGCGTGTCTTGCACATCATACACTGTGGTTTAAAAGGTAATTTTTCCTCTTTTTATGTTTTAAATATTATTTTATTTCTATTTATGTATTTAGATAGGAAGAAAAAAATATTCAAAATGAACAAAAAAATAAAAAAAATAGTAGATTCACCGTAGGGTTTGATCTGATTCGATGATATTGCACTGTTTTGGTATTTTGGAATTATTCTTGTATTTTAACCTACTAGTATTGATGAAAAAAAAAATCATCTTTGTATTGATAGCCAAAAATTCTTTTTTTTTGATATATCAATGCCCCCCCTTTACATGATTTTTGAATGGCTTTTTATAGCCATATTTTACATGATTTTCTATTATTTCTTTTTCTATTTTGTAGGTGATGGTGGCAGACAATAGATATCAAAAATGGGAGGAAAATGGGGCAAGTGGGAAAGTGGCTAGGTGGCTAGGGTTTCTTAGTTTTTTTTTGGGGGGGGGGTTAGGTTTTTTTTTTGGGGGTTAGGTTTTTTTTTGGGCTTAATGGGCTTTTGAATTGGGTTTAATATTTGGGTTTTGTAATGGGTTTGGGTAGATGTAAATGGGTCATGGGTTAAGGGTTTTAGTAGGTTTAGAGGTTTGGTTGAGTTTTGATGTAATCGGGCTCGGGCAATTTGGGCTTCTACAAATATCATATATTAACTTGACTCGACTCATAAATATATGCTTTCCAACTCCATATTGAAGTTTCTTATTCTCATTTTTCCTACTTCAGTTGTCATGTCATCATTTTTCTACTTTAGTTGCCACATCATTACTATTTGACTATCAAGGGCTTCAACGAAAAATTTAATTTCAATGACTTGATTGCAATTCATAACTTAAAATGCTTAACTGAGTGTGATTCATTTTCAATATTTTACGAGTTTTTTTTAATATTTAATCCAAATTTCATCACATCACCAGATAGATTAAAATATGATGCATCATGTCAAGATTTATTTGGAGTAATAATTAAAATTTTCGCTTGACACTTATATGACATACTAATTTAAATCTTATTATTTTGCCTTAAAAATAAGACCCATCATTTGGGTTATAAAATTATAAAAAAAAAACTCATAATCTCAAAAGAATAATTTTTGGGTAAACTATAAAAATAGTCAACTTTTTTTTGCCTTAGATTATATTTTAGTTACTTATATTTGAAATGTTATGTTTTAGTCACTTATGTTATTGTTTTGTTACAAAGTGGTCACATTACCGTTAAGCTCCGTTACCTCCCTAACGATAGTTCTACGTGGTAGTCCAAATGAGTTTAAAATGCCAACTTGGATGTCCAATTGCTGGGATGAAAATAGGTTTTTAATTAAATAAATTTAATTTGGACTGTCACGTAGGACATCCAAGTTGGTACTTAAAACCCATTTAGACTGCCACGTAGGACCATCGATAGGGAGATAAGGAAGCTTAATAGTAGAGTGACCACTTCGTAACAAAACGATAACGTAAGTGACTAAAACGTAACAATCCAAACATAAGTGAATAAAATGTAATTTAAAGCAAACAAAAATGACTATTTTTATAATTTATCCATAAATTTTTTATCCATTAAATCCCCAAGATTCCATAACTTGTCTTCTTTAATAGCTAAGGAAAAGAAGAACCCATTAACAACCAAAATCAAAGTCTTTCAATATTTTTCCTTATGTGAAGTCATTTGTGTGTGTACATATATTACTATCTAGACATGAATAAATAATAATAATGTCTCTTGCTTTTGCCCAAAGCACACACACAAAAAGACAGCTAATCTTCCTCAATCTTTGCCTTCTTACATCACCTTATTAATTACGTAATTAGTTTTTTATTACCTATTAATTGTTCTTTTGTCTAAAACTTCATGGTGTCTTGTTGTCATAAGCATCTTGTTTAAGGCTAAGTTAAATTGTGTCAAATCTTAGGAGTACAAGTTTTTTAATGATATTTTTCATTCACAAAATTCAAATTGAAACTTTACATAAAAATATATATATATTAAATTCTTTATTACTCGATTTGAGAGATATTAATTTAGGTTAAAATATACTAGAAATTTTTGTATTCTTCTCAAATTTAGAATTTAATCTATATACTTTTATTTTCACGAATGTAGTCCTCTATCTTTCAAATTTCAAAATTTAGATTCAATTGTTAACACTATTAAATTTGTTGGTGTAACATTTTGAAATTAAAAAATACTCACTTGATGTAATAAAGATGAATTTAACAAAATAACTTTAACAATCAATTGGATTTAAATTTTAAAATCTAAAATAGAAAAATTAAATTCGTAATTTACAAATAGTACAGAGACTTATGATACATTTTAACCTATAAATTAATTATAGCTAATTTAAGAAGCCGTGCAAGGAGATGTAATATGCAATTTAAAGAACAAAATTTGAATATGTGATTTGTAAATAAAATATTAATATTTTTGTGCTAAATAAAACCAAATTGGATTACAAAATGGGTTGAATCATATATCCTATCATACCACTACAAATTTTCTCACCGGTCCCAATAGAACTTGCATCATGCCTTTGCTTATGGCAATAATATGATTAGAAATAAATTCGAAAGGACTGATTAGATTATATGTGATTTAAGAAGATTAATTATGTTTGTCGATGTTTATAAGAGTATGTCATATGCAAATTATGTTATTTTGTCTATATAAATCCGAGACATTAGCCTTTCAAATCAATAATTAATTAATTTAGTAATTGAGGCTTTTGAATATGAATCCAAGAATGTTATCAGCAAAAACACAAATCAATGATAAAACCAGATGGGTTGAAGGTGGATCACATGTAAGATGATAAAAGCTAGAAATTCGGTTTTGGGTTCAAAATAAAATTTTAAAAGTTTAATGGTTGAAAATAAATCAAAATTATGAGGGATTAAAAAGTTATTATTACTCCATTTAATTAATGGGCTAAGCCCCTCACTCCCTTTTAGCTAAGCTCCTGATTCATATATGCTTTTTAGTTCCATGTATTTTTAGTAAATTAAAATTTTAATTTTTTATTTTAAGGAATTTAGTCATTTCACTTTTCAGATTTAAAAATACAAGTTCTATTCTTAACACCGTTAAAACTCTTTTTTTAAATTCATATTCATTACAAGTTTTTTTTGTTACACGGCTACCAAGTAAACAATTCATGAGCCGAGCTACTCGTCCAAACTGAAGGCCCGTCTAGAATTTGAAAGAGTTTAGACAAAAATATTAATCTCGAAAAATGAAATTAGACAAAAAAATTAAATCCATTTAAAATATGAGTCGAGCTCGAAATTTGAACCTTCAAAATTTGAGCCCGATCCGCCCCATTTTTAAGTTAATAACATTTTATTTTATATTATTTTTATATATTATGTGATTTATAGCAGATAATATAATGTATAAAGTTGGTCTCAATTTCGCAGCGCAACTTATTAACTATATATGTATGTAATTTGATTCTATCCTTCTTTACCCAAAATTGATGCTATTTCATTTCAAGGGTAACATCTAGATTTGTATTTGATTTATCATATCTTTTTATGCTGTCACTAAATCAGTGGACTAGAATTGTTAGGCATATATATAGCAGTTGATGTGTTTGATTGGTTTCAGGCTGGGTTAATTCAAATATTAAAATTATTATCTCGAGTTGTATTATTTTTATTTCGGATTATTTTAAATTTTGGACATTCAAATTTATTAGTCGAGTTTTTAAGGTTAGATCGCTTTGGATTCGGCATTTCGAGGTTTGTTTTAGGGAGTTTTATGCTAAATATTTTAAGTTGCTTATTTGGGTCCTTATGAATTTGATTCCACGTTATGTTTAGTTTATTTTAAATTCAAGTCATTTTAAATTTTGATATTTTTTAATTCGAAATATTTTCAAGTCGAATCGAATTAATTAAATTGAGTTCGATTTAATTTAATTTTTATTAAATTGATAATTCGAATGGTAGAGATATTTAAGCTCACACCCCAATTTGATTCACTAGTTCATAGACTTATTTTAATGTTTATATTTTTATAATTAAATTTAAATCGAAATTTGAAAGTTACCACGAGTAGCTAATTATCACCAAATTAAGAGTTTCCTTAAGTATTAATTGAGCTTCGGGGATGCTCGAGTTTGACGTGTAGCCCAACAGGCCTAAACCCATAGTTGCAGTTTTTCAGAAGGTCTAATCATGGTTTTGATCCTTTTATTATGCTCATATTTAGGATATAGTCTATATATTTTAATTTGGTATAATTGGGTCTCTCTATTTTTATAATGTCATTAGTTAATTCAACTAATCAACATGATAAATTATTTCAGTTAAAATGTTGACACATTTTTTCTTTCAAAAACCTATTTGAAATTAGAGATAAAGCAATATTTAATCCCTAAATTTGATAATTTTTTTTAACTTGATCCCTGAACTTTTTTTTGCTCCACGTTAGTCTCGAAACTTGATAAAAAAAATCAATTTGGTCTCTGAACTTGGATTACTTTTAAGAGTAATAATGTGACACTTTGAGATTATACCACGTCATCACCTGAAAATTTAAAAAATTATATAAAATCTAAAAATAAAAAATATTTAAAATTATAAGTAAATTATAATATTTTTTTAATTAAAAAAAGGTGATGATATGACACAATCTCAAAGTGCCACATCATTATACCTTAAAAAATCCAAATTCATGGACCAAATTGAGAAAGCTGCTAAGTTTAAAGGCTAAATATTAATTTATCCCTTTAAGGTATGTTGACATGGATTATTTTTTGTGCTGAAAGAGTTTTCTTAAAAAAATTATATAAATCAATATTTTAATCAAAGAACCTCAAGATGTTGTCATTGGTCAGGTATTCACCTTCCTCAGGAATTGTTTGGGTTCGAATCGTAAGAGCGTAGCCTATTATGTTGACAGTGATTTACTACTACCAGTGGTGTGTGAGTTGTATCAAAATTTAGTAGTGTGAGCTATTTGAGCTAACTAATAATATTATAAAAATATAATATTCAAATTATGTCAAATTAAATACAAAGACTAGCTGACTAAGTCTTAGCTTGGTTGGCATTGGTATTGTTGTCAGAATAGGAGGATTTGAGTTCAAGCACGTTGAAGCACTTTTATCCTTTTATTTAAAGGTTGGAGATCGATTATAAGTAGTTGTAGGCATTATTTAACAATTATTACAAATATTAAATCCCACCTAAGCAAAACCAACAATAATCCATGGTCATTTGCCTACCAATATTATCTTAATCAGTGTACAAAAAAACAACCATATAGATTACAATTCAACTGAAAATTTTGAAGAGAGACCTCTTAGTTGTTCTTGGATTTCCTAGCCAATGCTGCATATGAACACCAATGGCATCCAAATAAGAGCTGCTCCTCCCATGGAACCCCACTACCTTTCCCTCTGTTATGGTTGAAGTGAAATACGTCCCTTTCTCCTCACCAAATGGACCATACTTGCCTCTGCTGGTGTTAAACGTTAATGACTTTACAACTTTGAGCTGCTCGTCATTGTTAATGGTGCCATAATAGCCGGATATGCAATTCAGTACCTCGTGCGGATCATCCAATTTCACCTGCAAAAAATCAAGGTTTTGGTCTGTTAAAAAAGACCAGCTTAGTAGACCTGCCAGCTGAGTTGTTTGGGTTATTTCGAGCTCAAATTGGTTCAGATCCAGATCATTTTAAGTTTCGAGTCACCTTGGTTCGGGTCTTTTGATTTACTTTCTTTTTATTATTTCAAGTCAAAGTCATTTGGGTTTGAAGCTCGAGTTTTTCTCCATGAGTCTTTATGGATTCAGATTATTTTGGGTTCTGGTTACTTTAAGTATAGGCCATTTTGAATTACTTGTTCCGGTTTGTATAGTTTCAAATTTAGATTATTTCAGGTTCAAGTTAGGTTCAAGTTTAGGTCAATTTGAGTTTAAAAGTTCGAGTTGTTTCTAATTTGAACTATTTTGAGTTCGGGTTAACCTAGTTTGGATAATTTTGGGTTCGTCATTCAAGTATATCAATTGAAGTTTTTAGGTCGGGTTATTTTTTGTTACTTGCACATGTCATTTCGGGTTCATGTCATTTTGGGTTTGTACCATTTCAGGCTTAGATCATTTCGTGTTTGGGTTATTCTAAAGTTCTGGTCATTTTTTATGTTTGGGTTAGACTAGTTCGGATTGTAAACTTTTTATGACCAAATCAGACTAGGCTGAGAGTGAATTAAAGTTTAATTACCCGATTTGTGGTAGTTCCATCATGACCTCCATGTTTCACAGACCAAACTGATTGTCCATTCCGATCATACTCAACCTGAATTGAGCAAATAGCATCAGATTTCGTTATATAAATTTGTTTAATCCCAGAATATACTCCATCATCCCATGGTCGTCCTCCATCTCCTCCCCAAGGTCCAGGTCCACAAGGTGCTGGTTCTTTCACCACACTACAAGCAACCTAAAAATATTCAATCCAAATCATATACATTAGTAAGTATATAATTTTACGCGCTATCAGTGAATCTGGTAACAACACATCACTGAAAACAAAATACCTCTTCAATCGGTCCTCGCTTCGCTAGCACTAGTTTGTTCGACCACGGAGAATTATCAATCTCGGCTATAGTCCTTTCACCTTGGATGATTGCTTGGGACAATGGTGGCTTTGGTGGTGGTACTTTAGCTTCCATGACGTGCACGCCAAACGCATCTAAGAATAAACCCTCTTTGCCATGGAATCCAACAATCTTGCCTTCATTGATTTTGTTGGAGAAAGAGGGTCCTTGTTCATCTCCATATGGTCCATGCTTTCCTTTGTTGGTGTAGAATGTAAGTGACTTGATCACATTAGGCCCTATGTACATTAATGGTCCGAACGTTCCCGTTACGTGCGTCAAAATTTCTGACGGATAATCAAACATTATCTGTGAATAATGGAACCATTAAATATTTATCCAATTTTTTTTTGGGTAAAAAACAGAAACAAAATTACAGGTTAAAAACTTCTAAGAGACTCTAAAAGCTTTGTCTTGTTGAATAGCCGTAACCTCCACATCAGGAGAGGTACTTCAAATATCAAGAGGGAAGTTTGCCAAGAGAGACTAATCTTCGCCAATTGATCTGCAATTAAGTTACACTCGCTAGGAACATGCTTAATATCCCACTGACCTTCAGAGTGCAACAGTCTTTTAACTCTTCTGAGTAAGGTAATACCAGAGTCTACCAACAATTAGTTTGACAATTAGTTTGTATTCTAGTATAACCGTATTGATTGAAGATTAATTAGTGATTAAGTATAGGCTTTGAAAACATAAAATAGGTATTAACTTTTAGAGTTTGACTTAAATACAAAATTGGTCCTCAAATTATACTTTTTCCACTTCGGTGCCTAAAGTTTTTTAAAATCAAAGGTGATACTTAAACTATTAATTTTGTCTCATTTTATTCCAAAACATGATACCAACCAATAAGAACGTGACAGATTACACATTAACGTTACAGATTACACATTCTTATTGAATATCATATTTTTTGAGTAAATTAAGACTGATTTAATACTTTATGTACCACTTTTGAAAAAACAAACTTTAAGTGTTTAAATGAGAAAAGCAATATAATTTAGGTGCTAGTTTTTTAATTAAGCCTTAAAACCTTGAGAAATGTGTAATATATGGGAGAAGTGTTTTATAGAGAGGAACAAAAGAGTTTACTAAAACACTCGGTTGACAGGTATCTAGATAATCAATATTTTGAATATCAGATTGATGGTCGAATTAGTCAAACTATTAATTTTCAGTTCAATTGGTTCAATAATCAGCCTAAAACAATTAAAAAAATTATAAACCAATTCAAGTGTTTAAATTGCTAAATTTTTGTCTTGACTATCCTTTTTTTATCAATCCTGAGCCATACGCTCAAAGGCTGATTCAATTTTGTTGTCTAGATTGATATATAGACAGGTCTAGTTCGATTCTAACAACACTACAAACAGTAGGAAACCAAAAAACGTCAAGGAGCATGGAAATTAAATTTATTTCGGGGCTCGAGTTTATCGGTCTTTTGAACTCATTGTAATCTTCATTTCTGAATATTGATTTGAATTCTACAAGAGAAGCTAGACTCACCCTTTCAGTTTTGAAACCTCCGGTGCCTCCATGTTTGCTTCCCCAATGTGCTTGTCCATTGCGGTCATAGCAAACCTTTATTGATACAATTCCAACATTGCGTGATAAAGTAATTTGCCTTACACCGGTATAGGTTCCATCATCAAATTTGGTTCCACCATTGCCACCCCATGGTCCATAAGTTATCACTCCTTCCGGTACGTTCGATGGCAGCTTCTCAGGTGTCTGAAATGAAACCTTAAACATGCAAGAAAGAAGAAATTGTATCATGCATATAATATAAACGGGATATCAAAAGTAGAGTTTAGACCCGTGAACTGAAGAGGTCGGGTTGGTTTCTATTTGAGTCAATCTAGATCGATAAGTTTGAGTCACTTGAACCCAAATTCAAAATTCAAGTCATTTTGAGTTCAAATCATTTTTAATTTGAATTAAACAAGTTCAAATTGAATCATATTCAAATCTAATTTAACCAAGTCGAGTTTTAATTCTTACCTTGCCTTTGGTTTCTCCATCACTAGAATCATCGGTACAACTCCTAGAGCCTCGCCTAGATAGCTCCCTTGGCAATGAATTCCCTATCAAATCCCTTTGTCTAACAGCTAAAACAATATCATAGCTTTCTCCAACACTTCCTTGTATCACTGAAAACCCATCTCTCTCACCTCCATTACCAGCAAAACTTTGTGCATGAACAATAGTCTTCGAATGATTCATTTTCAACATAGGCATTGAATAAACCCCAATTGCATCCAAATACCAACCAGACCTACCATGGAACCCAACAATCTTCCCCCTATTCATTGAAAAACATGTCCCTTGTTCAACACCATAGGGTCCATAAACTTTCCTATTGCTTTGTAAAGTGAGTGACCTAACCATAATAGGTCCCCTTTCATTAAGGTTACCATAGTATCCATGGATTGATGTAAGAAACTCATTTGGGTAATCAAGTTTTACCTAAAACAAATTCAAAAATCACAAAAATAAGTATAGGTTTCTAAGGTCAAATTTTACTATTAGACCTTGTACTTTTTGAATTTTGAAAGTTTTAGTCCTGACCAAACGGTTGCAGTTAAATTTGTTTGGTTAAATTCTTATATTAGTCTTGTATCATGTATAGTTGTAGATTTAGCCCATATTCTACAACTAGATCATTATTAGCCACTATATTTTTCAAATTTTCAATCTTAATGCAAACAACAGTCAATAAATCTATTAACTGTTTTATTTAGTATGGGAATAGCAAGTTGACATAGCATTACACATGTGAAAATACGTTTGATGCATCAAATTTTGAAAATAAAAAACTTAACTTACAAATTTAATAGCTACCATTTGGTCAGGACTAAAATTTTAAAATTCTAAAAATTCAGTAACCAAAAATGACCAAATTAAAATTAAGGGACTAAATCCATAACTTATACCTAGTACTGGCGTTAATAACATAATTTAATTCAAAAGGCTAACCTTATCCATCTTAGACCCTCCATCACCTCCATGCTTTCTTGACCAAATAGAGTTCCCTTTATTATCGTATTCGATTTGGATCGAGTCAATTCCAAGTCCATGAACTATCACCAATTGTTTTATGGTGAAGTTCACTCCATCGTCCCAGTATGATCCACCTTGGCCTCCCCATGGACCGTACAAAACTGGTTTTTGATCGCCGTCAAGATTCTAGCAACATGATCATGTAGGAGAATTAAATTAAAGCTGAAAATTAATAGAATTGTAAAAGGAAGTTCATGGTTACCATTAATTCTTCGAGCAAGGGGCAAAAACAGGTGTATTTGAGTGACAAAAATGGGTGTTTCTGAGTTGAAATATTAATGAAACAAAAATGTAGTTTTCAAATTGTGATGAAGAAGAAGCTTATTCTGTGTTCCACTTTGTAGGGAATCAATGCAAAGAGAAATGAAGGGAATCCAATTTGATTTGAATTGTATGGCTTTCATATGGAACAAAATGTAGTTTTCAAACGATCTAACTGTAGATGATTATTCAAGTGTGATTTTTAGTTACGGTGATATTGGTTCGGTTCAAATAGATTTTGAGAAAAAATTTACTCAGTATTCTGGTTTTTAAAAACTCAAATTGAAACTACATTTAAAAATTAATTAAACTAAATCAAATTCCACTGATTTAGGTCGATTCGGTTTATTGATTTTAATTCTTTTAAAAAATGAATTTTTTGAGTTCGTTGCAATAACAATTATATTCCAATTAAACTAATTTTTAATAGGTGGAATCAAGCAAATATTCAACATCATTGTGAACATTTTTAGTATGGTAATTTGGATTTATTGCCTAATTTCACATTATCTTGACAAATACCCTTTCATATATTCCACTTGCTGAGGCCCAATTTTGTTAAATTCAATCTAAAATATTTTTGCAATCCAATTATATTTCCCCTGTTGGGCTCATATTATGGCACTTCAAGGTTCAAGCAATAAATTAAAGGCAATAAGCCTCAAGGCAACTAAACAATATTGGAAAGTTAGTTAACATGTGAGACAAATCGATTGGCCAAAACTCCATACTTTGTTCGAATATTAATTAGGACATCAGTTTAGGATAGTTAAAGTATGTTTCAGTTTGCTAGTATTTATGACTTAACAATAAATGATTATTGATTCGTGTTACAAATAAAACTGATTATATTAAAATGTTATTTTTATTATTTGGTCGAATTTGAAGAGAGAAAAAGTATTTCTAAATGGCTTGTAACTTTATCCATATTCATTAAAGATGAAATCGGATTATTTTTTTTATTGATGTTGGAAGGCATGAATTCGGAATTTAAAAGAGGAATTTTTTATGAATAAAGTCAACTTAAATTTAGAGTTGAGTTATCTGGTTTTTTGAATTGAGAAGTATGTCGTTTTTTTACTTTTCGCACGTAGATGTGTGATTTTCGAGTACTTTTATTCAAATAGTCATTCATCTTTGCTTGTAAGTGAGAAATTGGTACCAATGATTGTAACAATTTGGTTTATTATTGGGGTTACAATTATTTAACGTTGTAACTTGTAAAGGTAGATTGGGTTTTAGTCAATAAGTGATCTAGACTAATTGTTAGATAAAATCATTCACTAAGTAAAGTTTCATATAGTAATATTATTATTCGAACTACATTACCAAATATTGTATGTCAATTTATCTCTTTATCTTACTCTCTTTTCAAATTTATTAGTTATACTCCCTATTCTAACCTATGTTGCATCATCAATTAGGACAACAAATTATAACATTAAGCAAATCGAAAATTTTTCCAAAATATTTTAATATTCAACTCGAGAAGCTCGTAAGTCTAGTCAAACTTTAAATATTTTTAATATTAGATTATTACTTTATTTTAATACACACTTAAAACTTAAAATTGTCATTTAAATTTTTAAAAAATTAGGCCAATTGAAAGTAATTCAGTTGACATTAATATTATTATAGGAGATAGTAAATTCGAGTGGACTTAATTGTGCAATGTAGCTATTATGTTAGTGCAAATTTTAAAATAATTTTAAACCTAAACTCAGATATATAAATTGAATAAACAAGTTTAATTTAATCAAATTGAAATAGCTCAAATTTCTTAAAGTGAAGGTTGAATTTTTACAATATCATTCGATAAAATTCTAGCCAAATTTAAAGCAATCATTTTTTATTATTTGAACTTAATTCGACTCTATTAAAATTTTAACTAACCTAAGGCCCTAAAAGAGGAAAATCCCTAATAATGGAGGAAAGGAGGGGGTCTAAGTCTATAAGAGTATACCATTACTTCACGTGATCCAAGAATTGTGGTAAGCTGTAAGCAAATATTTGTTAATTTCAAAAGTGAACAAATTTTCTCGAATATGTTGCTTTCACCGACGTAAACGGGATGGAGATCTAGCAGCACAGTATTACTTGCCTTAAATTTGACAAACAAACGGGGCATCGACGCTGCCCATTTTCCCAATCATTACATTCACTAAATCGGAAAACCGCGGATCCCATGTAGGGATAATAATTTAGATTGATTTAAATTTTTATTACGGTTTTTAATTATATTTAAATTTTGTAGTTAAATTTATTGTTCATTACAAATTCAGAACAAATGTAAATTTTTATTTGAATATCGAATTTGAATATTACAAATTTATATCAGTATTACAAATTTAGATTATGATATTCGATAAGTTTATAAATAATTAATTTAAAATTAAATTTTTTATATTCAAATATATATCTAACTCGTTATCATTCCTACTACCGACACCACCCATCCTCTCTCAGATCACTTTTTCTTTCATCATTTTTATCGCATTGCATGATTGATTGAAATTTTCAAATAAAAAAACTTGGGTTAACGTCGTCAAGTTCAATATATTTTCCACGTATCGTTTGTAGACAACTTTTCATAGTGATAATAACCATTATAAGAATAATGAAGATTGTGGTTAAGCCTCATCCATCACAATCATGATTTATATATTAGTTCCTAATAAATTTGTCTGAAATTTTAATTTTAAAATTATCACATTATTTTGTTTTACTATTTGATTGTTTCCAGCTTAAATAATTTTTTATTTAAAATTATTTCGAATTTTAAATAATTGTTTCCTAATAAATTCCTAATAAATTTAACCGTCAAACGAAGTAAAATTCAAACAGATTAAATTGACTCAAATTTAATGGTTCCAATGTTGATTTTGTCAAGGTGAGATGAATGTGTTGATCCGAGTTCATAAATATAATTAGCTCATTTCGATGCATATAATTACGTTAATTTTATTTATAAATTTTAAAAATCCTATTAATAATATATCAAATATTTTTTCATATAATTAAAAGAAAGAAAGCACAAGAGAAAATAAGAGGACCCCCTGCATGCAAAATAATGGGGAAAAAGTCAATCATACAATTCTTTTAACAAAAATAATCATACAAAAGAAAATTCCACTATATAACTTTAAATTTATTTAATTTTTTAATCTAATAAATTCCTTATGCAACACATAAAGAAGTCCCAATAATACAAGGGAGTTTACTTTAAAAGTGTTCCACACATTTTAACAATCATCCATTGCCATAGGATTATGTTTACTTCCCAACTTTATTTAAGGCTGGCCTTAATGCATATGCTTACTTATGTTTTAAGTAATTTATTCAGAGTTCGGATTATTAGTTTAAGTCTAAACTTTTTCGATATTTAAGAGAGTTTAAATAATATTTGATTTAGAAAATGAATTTCGTAAAATTATTAGATTCATTTAAAATATTAATCGAGTTTGAATTTAACTCGATAATGTTTTGTTTTACTTTTTATATTATGTAATTTATATCATTTAAAAATTAAATCTATAATTTAGTTAAATTGGTATCGATGCTATTATCAATACAGAAAAATGTGAATTTGAGTACACCAAAACATATTATTTTCCTAATTAAATATTAAGGAGAGACTATTTACTACAAATATTTTATGTGAAATTTAACTTGAAAGGAATACAATGGGCAAAAATAATAAAGAAAATGCTAATTTCAAGGTAATGTTTTTCTTATTATACTATTGAACCTTGAAGTGCAAAGTTCAATCCATCATGATTCAACTATAGTAATAATATATACAAAAATTTGTCTTATTTATTAGTCCTACTAGTATACATCACAACTATGAATTCTCGTGATTCTTCGCTTCAAATTCTAAATATTCAGTCTTTAGGATAATATTAAAATATAACATATAAACTTTAGAGTAACATGCAATTAAATTTGGTAAAATTTTTCTATATACATAACTTATGAATTTAGTTTATGTAATTTAATTTATTCAATTTTAGTGATTTTTTTGATTTGGTTACTTAAAATTAAAATTTTAGTCTTGACTCGATCGCAATATTTAAATTTGTTTAGTTAAAGTTGTAATTTAATACCATGCGATAATTGTAGATTTAGTTCATACTTTTTAAATTGATTAATTTTAATTCCTATATTTTTGAATCATAAAATTTTAATCTTGACGTAAATGATAGTTATGAAATTTATGAACTAACTTTTTTAGTAATATGTGAAAATAGTAATCCGACGTTGCATTACATGTGTAATATTATTATATTTGTCGCTTCAGATTTTGAAAATAGTATAACTGGATTTAATGAATCTAACCATCATTATTTGGCTATGATTGAAAATTTAAAATTCGTAAAAGTGTTATAGACTAAAAATACCTAATAAAAGTATAGGAACTGAATACAGAACTTATGCATAGCACATAAATTAATAGCAAAACTTAACCATCAAATTTTTCTTCACGTATTTGTAGAGTGCAATACTACTAAGGTTTCAAGTTTGATTTCAGATGAAAAAATAATATTGAAAGAGTTTTTAAGTAAAATTGTTATGGAATTCCTTATATCAGGAGTTAAGTTGTTTTTCATCTCTTTTACTAAAAAATAAGTAAATTAATTTTTGTATACAAAGAATAAATTAATCTTTTTTATTAAAAATTTCATATAATTCTATTGTTAAAAACTAGTGTAGCTAACAGAATAACTAAATAGTTACATATGAGGTGTCACTTATTCCTCATGTTGACGTACATGAACAAGCTTTTAACAGTAGAAATAGATCGAAATTTTTAAAAGGATCATTTTACTATTTAATTTAATATTGAGAGACTATTTTACTATTTTTATAACAAAAAAATAAAATATAATTTAACTCTTACAACAATTACTTACTCAATACTTTTATTGAATTTTTATCATTTAAAATTTGATCTAACTTAGTTTCAGATATAATCGGGGTTTAATTGATCTACCAGATACCGAAATTTCAGAAAAAAAAAATGAAGTTGTAATCATGTATTGATTAAATAATTTTTTTTTAGACAAATTTACTTCCATTAAAGCTACCGCTTTGTTTCTTTCTTGTCACTTATCAGTGTATAGTACCATTTTCTTCTCTGGCTGAAAAGCATAAAACACACACTGTCATAACATTTCACAAAACATGATCCAACTACACAATGCTAGATTGTTAATCACAGAGTAGCATCATTCTTTCACCAAAAATTCAAGCTTTCTTTTTTTTTTCTTCAAAATTGAAGTGAAAATGGAAACTATCTCAGTTCCCAAGTTCATATTTTTCTTCATCACAGCCATGTTTATGAGCTTCAATCTTATCCACTGCACCATTACCTATGACAAGAAATCTATTGTCATCAATGGACAAAGAAGAATCCTCATCTCTGGTTCCATTCATTATCCAAGAAGCACCCCTGATGTGATTCTCTTTTCAATTTCATCCCTTTATTTTTCTTTCTTTCTTTCCATTTCCCCCCTCAAAAACAATACTGATTTCTGGGTTTTTTTTTCGTGAATGTAGATGTGGGAAAGTCTTATAAAAAAGGCTAAAAATGGTGGCTTGGATGTTATAGACACATATATTTTTTGGAATGGCCATGAACCTTCACCAGGCAATGTAAAAAACTTGTCTTTAGATCTCAAAAAACTATGCCTTTTATTTTTAAGTTTTGATTTTTACTCCACTTCCCCCCCCCATTGTACAGTATAATTTCGAGGGCAGATATGATTTAGTACGGTTCATCAAGACAGTGCAAAAATTGGGTTTATATGTTCATCTTCGAATTGGTCCCTATGTTTGTGCAGAGTGGAATTTTGGGTACTTACTATTTTTAACCTTTTTTTTAGCATTTTTTAAGGTACATGCATGTTTGATTATGATTAAAGATTGTGTTTGTTTTTTTTTTTTAATACAGAGGATTTCCAGTTTGGTTAAAGTATGTTCCGGGTATTAGCTTTAGAACAGACAATGAGCCCTTCAAGGTAAAGATTTAACTTTTTTTTAGATTTGAAGAAGAAAGGGATCAAATTGGAAAAAAATCATTAAGTTAATGGCTTTTTTAATAAAATTCCATTTTTTTTCTTCCTTGCAGAGAGCAATGCAAGGATTTACAGAGAAAATTGTCCAAATGATGAAGAATGAAAAGCTTTTTGCTTCACATGGTGGCCCCATTATCCTTTCTCAGGTTTGAAACTAAGATGCCTTACCGTGTTGACTCATGTATATGTATACGTAGATTGAGAATGACTCCTTGTAGGTTAGATGGCATTTTCCCCCCCTTACTAAAAAAATGGACAAATCAGTCCCTTTAGGTTAGATTAAAGAGCAAACTAGTCCTTTTGCTAAAAATTCCATTAATTTCTACTGTTAAAACTAGTCCTGTTAAAAATTATTAAAAACTAGTCTTGTACTTCAGCATGAAGTATATGTGACACAACACATGTCTATGTTTGATTATTTCATCAATCAAGACAGTTTTTAAGAATATAGAGGGATGAAACTTTTAACAAAAAGGAGTTTTTGATCTAATATACAAGGACTAATTTGCACAGTTTTTAGTAAAGGGGGCAAAATACAATCTGACTTTTACGACAGTGGCCTGTGTGGTACTTTTATCAATGCCTTACTATGTTGACTCATATATGTATATGTATATGTATATGTATATGTATATGTATATGTATATGTATATGTATATGTATTTCTGTGTTGTAGATTGAGAATGAATATGGTCCTGAGAGTAAGGCACTAGGAGCAGCTGGTCATAGATATGTTAATTGGGCTGCGAAAATGGCGGTCGGATTAGATACCGGAGTTCCATGGGTAATGTGCAAGGAAGATGATGCACCAGACCCTGTGGTAAGCTGTCTTGTGCTCTCTCATTCCTGGATTTTCCATTTTTTGGCTGATGAATTTATCTTGAATGCAGATAAATACGTGTAATGGCTTTTACTGCGATGCGTTCTCTCCGAACAAACCTTACAAGCCTATGTTGTGGACCGAGGCTTGGAGCGGTTGGTGAGTACTTTCTTTTTCGATGGATGTAATGTTAAGCCTGTTTGTTAACCGATGTTTTTGCTCTTGATAATGAGAAGGTTTACTGAATTTGGTGGCCCAATTCACCGTCGCCCAGTTCAAGACTTAGCATTTGCAGTTGCTCGCTTCATACAAAAGGGCGGCACGTTTATTAACTATTATATGGTTAGTTATCGTACTCATTTCGGTTTACAAATGAAAATGAGTCATACGACTTACGGGTTATGCTCTATTTGCTTTGGATAGTACCATGGAGGAACCAACTTTGGACGGACTGCTGGTGGACCGTTTATTACGACCAGTTATGACTATGATGCTCCGATTGATGAATACGGTGAGGAACTGAGTTCATTTGGTTGCTGTGTTGTCATAGATCCTTTGTACTTACAAGTTCGAGTTGTTTAGGATTAATCCGGCAGCCTAAATACGGTCATCTAAAGGAGCTTCATAAGGCTATTAAGCTATGCGAACATGCTTTAGTTTCCTCGGATCCTACAGTTACTTCATTGGGAACCTTTCAACAAGTATGCTATCTCTTGTCATCCATAGGTGATATGAGAATTTGGTGTTAATTAAAACTTTACACTCGTAATGTTAATTATGTTTGTCTTTCAGGCTCATGTATTTTCTTCGAAAGGAAGTTGTGCAGCTTTTCTCTCGAATTATGATATGAAATCTGCTGTTAGTGTGATTTTCAATAATCGGCATTACAAGTTGCCTCCTTGGTCTATTAGTATCCTTCCTGATTGTAGAAACGCGGTGTTTAATACTGCAAAAGTAAGTGAATCCTAAGGCCTTATTGTCATTATATCTGATGATTTTCGTATGGAAGTACTTATATAATTATCGGATGCATGTCAAGGTCGGGGTTAAAACTTCGCATACCAAAATGTTGCCAACGAACTCGAAGATGTTCTCGTGGGAGACCTACGATGAAGACATTTCTTCTCTAGGGGAAAGTTCAAGAATTACGGCTCGGGGACTCTTGGAGCAGATGAATGTTACCAGAGATACAAGCGACTACCTTTGGTACACAACGAGGTGCGGAACTGCATTTTATATGCTCGAATTCTTTTTTCGTTTTTCGTAATTGTTGAAATAACAACTCAATTAAATCTCGTATGCACTTTCATTCCAGCATTGACATTAGTCCATCGGAATCGTTTCTACGAGGAGGAAAAAAGCCAACACTCAATGTAGATTCAGCTGGCCATGCCCTTCATGTCTTCATCAACGGACAGTTCTCAGGTATATTTGTTGATTTACTCAGTGACTGAAAAATTTTGATATATGTCTTCTAAGTCATATGATAAAAATCACAGGGTCAGCATTCGGGACTAGGAAAGACCGAGGATTCACATTTACGGGGCCGGTGAACCTACATGCTGGAACAAATCATATCGCACTTGTCAGCGTAGCTGTTGGATTACCGGTTAGTTGCTATTTTACCATATTTAGCTCTATGCATATTCAACCATCTAATACAAATTTATGGTCGTGTTGAAGAATGTTGGACTGCATTTCGAGACATGGAAAACAGGAATCGTAGGTGTTTACTTGAACAGCCTTGACAAAGGAAAGAAAGATTTGTCGTCACATAAATGGTCGTACCAGGTTCGATAACTACTTGCTTTAACATGCAACGTCTACAAATTTTCAGGTTCCGATAATGCTTTATAAAAACCATACTCTCAAACAGGTTGGTTTAAAAGGAGAAGCAATGTATTTGGCCTCACCGGAAGGAGTTTCATCCGTTGAATGGATCCAAGGTTCACTGGCCACACAGAGTCGCCAGTCAATGATCTGGTACAAGGTAGAAAAACTGAAGGGACCCGAGATTGGGATTATTTAGATGGTGTGTCCCGACTTAACTATTAGCTTCGATATTGTTGCAGGCATATTTTGATGCACCAACAGGTAACGAACCATTGGCTTTGGATATGCGGAGTATGGGAAAAGGTCAAGTATGGATCAACGGGCAAAGTGTAGGAAGATATTGGATGGCGTACGGGAATGGTGAGTGCAGTAAGTGTAGTTACTCGGGGACGTACCGACCTACAAAGTGCCAGAGTGGTTGCGGCCATCCAACACAAAGATGGTAAACTCTCGAGAAATTACTTGGCTTCCTAGGAACTTGAATTTATGCAACTCTAATCTCGGTATGTGATTCTGACATTTTTAGGTACCATGTTCCGAGAACGTGGCTAAAACCGAAACAGAATTTGTTGGTAGTGTTTGAAGAACTCGGCGGAGATGCATCGAAGATTTCGCTTATGAGGAGATCGGTTTTAAATAGACACCATCATAATAAGTGATGAAAAGGTATGAAAGTAGAAAATGTTGCAGTTTCATCGTCTAAATGCGCCATTTTTGTTTGTTTTAGAAGAGATGTTATTAAACAATGTTTTTAGAGTGCATGTTTTGAAGAAATGAATCATTCTTGCTTTATCAATTCCAATTCCAATTTGAAAATCCCAACCTGAAATTACCAAAGTTTGAGTGTCGAATTTGTACTAAACAAAATTAAAAATGACCAATTGGGGTTTGAATTAATTCAAAATCATCCCAACTATTCCATTGATAAAAATCGGTTCTTGTATATTAGTATGAATTACATATGGCACGCCACGTATTATTGTTCGATTATTTCATCATCTACGTCAATTTTTAACAGAACAAATAGATGAAAATTTTAACAAAAAAATCAATTTACTTTTCGATCTAATGTATAAAGATTAATTGGTTCATGCAATCTGATTTCTAATTAAGGGCCTTCATAATTTTTATCTCTAATTATACATTTAAAATGTAAAATATATTTATAAAAAGTTATATTAAAATTAAATGAGGGGTTGATTAAAGTATTAAAGTTCGGTTTTAAAATTTGATATCTTAAGTTTAAATCTTTACGAGTTTAATCATTTAAATTGACTTTTATGTATTTTATAAAATGATAAAAGAAATTGTAATCACTAATAATTTAAAAATATAAAATTTTAATTATTTCTTTACTAAGATGATGTCTAATTAAATCATGACACCCAATTCAGTTAAAGAATTAAATATAATATTAAATTATGATATACATATAATGTGAATAAACAAAATTTATGTAAAATTATATTTAAAAAATAATATTTAATTGAAAAACAAAAATAAGAAGCAAATTTGATATAAAAATTAAAAAATACTATTATAATAATATTTATTATTTAATAGAGTTGTCTAAGCGCTAACCTAATTTTATTTTAAGCGAATCCCATCCAAATTAAATTCAATTTAAATAATTAAAATAATTTTAATTCAAATTAATTATATTTAAAATTATAAACAATAAAATGGGCAAATAAAATATATCGAATTAACCCAAAAACAGGTGTAAGCTTAATTTTTTCTGGCCCGACTCGACACGACTTACATATTGCTCTTGGTATCAAATAAATCCACGTGACAAAGATATATCTGGATAAGGCAAGTGAGTTCCACGTAATAATCCTTTCTATTTATTACTTTATTATTTTGTTTTCACTTAGGCAATACATCAAACAGTTTCTGGTCATTTTCTTCAATGGCTTCCCCTCAATTAATCCCTTCCCATTCATCATTCAATCATCAAGCTTCGATAAACCCTAATTCCTCCAATCCCTCTCTTTCAAACCCCAATTTAAAACCCATTGCAAATCCATCTTCGCTCCTTCAATGGCGCAAATTCCAAAGGTTCACCTCTCTCCGGTGCTCGGCTTCTTCTTTCCCGGAGAAACACCGCATGAACTCGGCCAAATCAGACGACGTCGTTGAGCTTCCTTTATTTCCTCTCCCTTTAGTTCTCTTCCCTGGTGCTGTTCTCCCTCTCCAGATCTTTGAGTTCCGTTACCGCATCATGATGCACACCCTCCTCCACACCGATCTCCGGTTTGGCGTTATCTATTCCGACGCCGAAACCGGAATCTCCGGCGTCGGTTGCGTCGGAGAGATTGTCAGACACGAGCGTCTCGCCGACGATCGGTTCTTTCTTATATGTAAAGGACAGGAACGGTTCCGTATAACCGACCTCGTCCGTACGAAGCCGTACTTAGTCGCAGAAGTTGACTGGCTTGAAGATCGGCCCTCCGTTGACGATGAAGATTTGGAAGGGTTGGCGAATGAAGTGGAGAGTTGTATGAAAGACGTGATACGGTTATCGAATCGGCTTAATGGTAAACTGGAAAAGGAAGTAAAGGATTTGAGGAAGAACCATTTTCCGACACCGTTTTCGTTTTTCGTAGGGAGTACATTTGAAGGGGCACCGAGAGAACAACAAGCTTTGCTTGAACTGGAATGTACGGCCGCCAGGCTAAAAAGGGAGAAGGAAACTTTAAGGAACACTCTTAATTACTTGTCCGCGGCATCGGCTTTGAAAGATGTGTTTCCCTCTTCATGACGATGGGTTTAAGTAAATTTAACCAAACTTTGTTGAAATTTTGGTGAATGTATATAGATGTTTTGATGGGTAATTTTATATGCATGAAGGTGGAAATTTTTGATATATATGTTTGTATGTATGCTTGTTTTTTTATAACTAGTCATTAGAATCTTGAATGATATGGTTAATTTGCACTTAAGCTTATTGGAGATGTTTTGTTCTTGATGTTACTGAAAATTTGATTGTGTTCTTAAGCTTGGAGTGAATTAATGGCATGCTTGAGGACGTGCTTTAGTTTTTTTGTAGTGGGTAGTAGCTAGTTTTTCGAGCAGAATCTTGGAATGGGTTTTCCTATTTAATCATTTCTCCTTCATGTGCTCGTTATTTTACTACTAGTCATTACAATCTTGAATGAATTATTGATGTTGATATGGTCAGTTTGCACATAAGCTAGCTGTTTGGAGTTGTTTTATTCTTATTGTTTCTGCTAATTTGATTGTGTTCTTAAGCTTGGAGTGAATTGATGGGATGCTGGATGTCCTTTAGTTTCCTTGAAGTGGGTACTAGCTAGTTTTTTTAGTAGAATTTTGGATAGGGCTTTCCTATTTAATAATTTTTCCTTCATGTGCTTATTATTGTACTACTAGTCATTAGACTAGAATGAATTACTGATGTTAACATGGTTAGTTTGCACGTAAGCTAGCTTTTTGGAGATGTTTTATTATTATCTTACGTTGGATAGGAGTATTATTTTTTACACATGTTTTAATATATGGGTTAGCAATAAACTAACTCAATTAATAATATTTAACCACTTCTGTAACTTATTTTTAGCAAAGAGAAGGAAAATTTTCCGCTTACATTGAAGAGGTCAGTTTTTACATAGTTTTTACTTATCTTTCTAGTTTCAAACTTAAATTTGTACTAACTATTCTTTATTTTCATGTCTAACTATTGTAGTACATAGGTAATAAATAAGCTTTACACTAGTTTAACGAGGCATTAATGTTACTGCAAATTTGATTCTATTCTTAAGCTTGGAGTGAATTGATTGCATGTTTGATGTGCTTTAATTTCCTTGAAGTGGGTACTAGATAGTTTTCTGAGTAGAATTTTGGAAACGGCTTTTCCTATTTAATCATTTTTCCTTCATGTGCTTGTTATTTTACTATAGTCATGAGAATCTTGATGCTTATTGATGTTAACATGGTTAGGTTGCACATAAGCTAGCTTGGAGAGGATTTCCTTGAAGCGGGTACTAGCCAGTGAATTGTTATTATAGGGGGCAAGTGGAGACTTTGTTAGTGTGTTCTAAGCTGATACATTGCAGCATTACTGGTAAAAGTGCCACAGAGGCTCTTGTATTAGGATTCAGATTATATTTCTCCCCTTCTACTCAAAAAAATTGGCAAAATAGTCTTTGTAGTTAGATCAAAGAGTAAACTGGTGGTCCTTCTAAAAATCTCACCCATTTCTACCGTTCGAATTAAAATGAGGTACACGTGGCACGTCATGTGTGAGTATTTGGTTTTCTGTCAATCGAGCTAGTTTTTAACAATAGAAATGGATGAAATTTAAAAAAGAAAAATAGATTACTTTTTGATCTAATGTATAAGGATTAATTTGCCCATGTTTTTAGTAAATGGAGCAAAATGCAAGCTGACTCTTAATACAGGAATCTACATGGTACTTTTACCCAGCATGAGCCATGGTA
The DNA here is from genome assembly GCF_025698485.1 of Gossypium arboreum. Lineage (NCBI taxonomy): Eukaryota > Viridiplantae > Streptophyta > Magnoliopsida > Malvales > Malvaceae > Gossypium > Gossypium arboreum. The sequence continues at coordinate 142,876,375 of NC_069075.1, forward strand.
AGAAAGCTGCAAATTTTTTTTACTCAACTCAGCTTGTTATTTTAGCATCAGTCGTTAGAGTCTTGAATGAAATATTGATGTTAACATGGTAAGTTTGCACATAAGCTAGCCTTTTAGAAATGTTTTATTGTTAATGTTACTGCAATTTTGATTGTGTTCTTAAGCTTGGAGTGGATTGTCGTTTGATGTGCTTGTGTACTAGCTAGTTTTTAGTGTAGAACTTTGGCAGGAGCTTGACTATTTAATCATTTTTTTTATGTCAATTCCTCCAAGTTGACTGCTATTACAGATGGAAAATGGAGACTTGTTAGTGTGTTATTAGCTGATTAATTGCAGCATTACACGTAAGAAAGCTGTTTTCATCAATGTACAAAGGTGAATTTAGAGTTCTTATCTTTGGCTCCATTTATTGTCCCATAAGCATTCCTAAGATGGAATTTCAAATTTGGAGCATATTAAATTTATCATTCAGATCATTTTGATTATAAAAATAAAAAATTTGATTACTTTTAATTTGAACCTAAATTCATTTGAACCATCATCAAAACAACTTTAAATGACTTTAATTTGAAGTTATAAAAATTGAAAAAGGATAATATAATTTTTAGCTCTTAAACGGATTGGAATCATTTTAGTATTTGAAAATTTTTAATCTATTTTGATACATAAATTTGACAATTAAATTATTTTGGAGATCTACAATGCTTAAACTAGGAACATGTAAAGGTAACTCGATCGAGTACTTTGGTCATCGTGTGCCCCAACGGAACATCAAACTTGGTTTTGTAGGACGGTTGATGCCATTTTCATTGAAAAGAGTAAAAACCGAAAGATATCCCAGGTTGCCCCCCTTTTCATTTTAAAGAGGAAAAACCGAAAGAAATCCCGGGTAATTACGGTTCTTAAAACTCGAAGTCTGCAATCGGAGCAATGAAGATAATTAAACACTAGGTTAAAGCTATCTGGTTTTAATCACATTGATTGATCAATATGAAGCTACAAATGATTTCCCATAAGGATTCCAATATCTATTATGAAACCATAAAGAATCAGCTTCAACAGCATATCCGTCTTGATTACGATGCCAACCGAAATAAGCATGTGTCCGGTTCTTGATATCGAATATACCATGACCGAAACTCGCCTCCCTATAAGCTGAGAAGTTCGGCTGTGGTTCCACCATGCTGTTTTAAACCAAGGAATGCTCATTAGTTATGTTCCGAGATGATCTCGGATAATATATCAACAAAATCCAAATATAATAACCATTACCCTAAAGCCGGTCCATCATGATTTCCACCGTCTCCGATTGTTATGTAAACCGGTGCAAACAGGTCATGAACAGGAGTACACTTTCCATTCAATATATTGTATGCAATGTTGGATATCCGCTTCTGCAATGTGAGTTTACGAGTTATTATCCATCATAACTTTTGCTTTTGCAAATTTGGGTTTTGTACTTACCGATCGTTCATAGGCATGAACATGACCGGAAAACACAACGTCAACCTTGTACTTTACAAACCATGACTCGTATACGACTCTCATGGTTTCACCTTCCATGTAATGATGCGAATTACTGTTATAAATCGGGCAATGCATAAGAACAATCAACCATGGTGTCTCACTTCTATTCACCTTTGGTAACTCATTCTTTAGCCATTTGTATTGAGGAGTCGATTTTCCTATTAAAATCAAAGTTATATATATATCAGTAGGGTAAAACACGATAAAAGTATTATACAGGTCCCTAAAAATCATATTGCATTTTGTCTCTACTAAAAAATTGGGTAAATTAGTCCCTCTATGTCAGTATAAAGTACACCTGGCATGTTCGGTTATTTTATTCCGCCAGCCAAATTAGTTTTTAATAGTAAAAATAGATGAAATTTTTAATAGAAAAGACCAATTTGCTCTTTGATTTAACACACGAAGATTAATTTACACATTTTTTAAGTAGAGAGAACGAAATGCAATCTTACTTCTAATACAGAAACACATACATTCATAGGTCAAGTTTTAGCCTTACCATATGCTGAATAAGAAGACAAGACAATGGTATAAGCCGAAGCTCTCTTGATCGAATACCATAACGGGGACGTACTACGTGATGATTCATACGGTACGTAGTATCGATGTGTATATGGTTTAAATGGCGTAGTTTCTTCCTACAAGACAACGATGGCCGTTAGACCATTAGGACAATTGTATGTAAACAAGTTAGTGTTTGAATGGCATACGATTTCCGGAGCGAAATCGAGTTCGTGATTCCCGGCAGTCCAAATCCAAGGTTGATACGCAGCGTTCCTCTCGACTAATCGTCCCCATGTATCCCACCGGGAATTATCGTGGAACGGGTAATCGTTTGAGTATGATAGATCCCCTACATACAACACTGTTTGCCCTTTTTTCGGATTCGATTCGTAATGCGTGAGTGTAACATTTGAATCATGTGTTTGACCAAGATCCCCTGTTTTCAAAAACCAAACCAAACATAAAACGAAGCATAATGAAACGAGACAAAAACCAGCATTATAATAATCAAAATACCTATTAGACCAAATGTATAAGGAACATCAGGACCAATTCTTGGTGGTGTTACAAACCAGAATTGTCTAATGGAATCCCCTCTTCCAATCTCATATATGTATTTGGTATTATACTGCAATTGTTAAAAAAAAAAAAACCAGATAAAAATATAGTCATTGTAATAGGATTTAAATTGTATTTTGTCCGTTCTACTTAAAAATTTAGATAAATTAACTTATCTCTTGCTAATATACATGGACAAGTTTTTATAATAGAAATGTATAAAATTTTAATAAAATAACTAATTTGCTGTTTGATCTATTTTTGAATAAAAGGAAAATACAATCTAATTCAATCAATGCCTGTATAGTATTTTTACCCAATTTTGGCCTATAATGAAACAAAAATCAAAGAAAATTATACCTCTAAGTTGTTGATGGTGCAGTGATGAATATAACCAGAGGTGTAATTGAAGAACTTGTATCTCACAAAAATCCCTTCAGCTTTGTTCTTATGGTTACTATTTTCAGGCCAATAGTAAACCATGTTGGAACCAGGTTCATCAGGGGTTATCCATGAGATGATCACTCCACTACCATCCATATCCCCTTGTGTAATATGCACCTATAGAAAAAAAAGAGAGATATGCAACGTCTGAAAAAATAACAAAAATTTGGGATTTTGAAGAAGAAACCAAACATACCTGTTGGGGTGCATTGTAACCAGAAGGAACCTGGAAAACATCACTGTCAAGGGGCATATCAGGTGAATACTTTTTTCTTACAAAGTTACCAGTTATTCCACCATTGCTGATACCAAATGAACACAACATGAAACATAGGAAATAAAGAACGAAAGTGTCTGAAGCTGTAAGAAGGGCCATTTCTTCTTCAACCTACTACCGAATGGAACAGATATGTTATGTAAGAAAAAAGAAGTGTGGTAATGGTAGGTAAAGTGATTGGTTTCCTTTTAGAGTGTGTCTTTTTATGAATAAATGTATATAAATTTATATGTAGTGGATTCAATTGAAAGGACATGAAAGGTATGTGGAGAAACTGTAGGAAAGCCAACCACGTGTCTATGTTGAACTCCAGAACTCGAGAAAGCGTGGGTTTTGTCATAATGTGTGTTTGTTTCTGATATGGCAGTTTTTGGCTATGATGACCTACCAAATGAACAAAACATGACTTCTTTTTTCGATTTAAAATACTATCGATGTTGGTTTTACTATTTATAAAAGTTAAATTTTAACAGTCATTTATTTTAATTTTGAATAAATTATACCATTAGTTATTAAATTATGAATAAATTTTAGTTTTAGTTATTTAATTAAAAAAGTTATAAAATTATTAAAATTTTTATTTAAGTCATTGACTATTTAAAATTTTTATTTAAGTTACTAAATTATTAAATTTTTTTTATATAAAAGTTCTGACAATAAGCTCTAAGCGATGAGTCAACGATCAATACGGTAGATTAGTACCCATTGATGAATAGAATAATATACTTTATATCTAAGTTGACCTGACGGTCAATTTCGAAGATCAAAGAAAAAAACTGTTAGAATTTTGGTTCATAAATTCGTAACATCTAAAGTTAATCCATAAAAAAAAACTTAATTGTAGAAGAGAAGGGGAAAAAAATTTTCGATTAGTACAGGCAGTGCAAATATAAAAAGCCATATATTATCAATTTTAATAGCTCAATGACTTAAATAAAAACTATTAATTAGTTTAGTGACTAAATTATAATTTTTTAATTAAATGACTAAAATAAAAACTTAACCTTAATGATGTAATTACCCTTTAACTTTAACGTTTATATGTATTAATTGTAATGATGGGAATTTAAAATAATACACATTGTAATGATAGGAATGTTGATGTCTTTTAGCTGGGGAGGTAAGTTTTGAATTTCGTGAAATTTTTAAATAAAAATAATTTTGTAGATACTAACGATTTTGTTAATATTTTTGAATCATCGATTTAATTAAATAAATTATTAAAATAAAAATATTTTTAAAACCAAAGAAGCAATTTCAACATTAGTTTATCCTTATAGTGTGGCACCCAAAGAAGCAACTTCTATATTTTTCTATGATTTCATCTTGTCCTTTCAAGTTTCCTTCAAGCTCATTTCAAATGTTTGAAGAGATTCAATCAATTCATTTATCTTTATAGTGTTGATGTTATTAACCTTTTTAATGACAATCACTTTGAAGGAGGATTTTTTGAGAAATCTCAAGACTTTACAAATTAGCTTTGCATTAGAATATCTATTGTCGAGAGAAAAAAATTGGTTAGAAATGTCATACAACTTAGCATAAAAATTTAAAATTGTTTATTTTTTCTAATAGTCTCAAATTTTCAAACATGGTTCTTAACATCTAGAGCTTGGACTACTTAACCATAGTAGTGCCTTCCTGTATTGTTTTGAGAATTTTCCGAGCTTTATGAGAAGAAACACACTTGGAGATGCTTATGAATGAAGATCTACTCCATTAAAGATGACATTCAAGACTTTTGATTTGTAATTGGCTGAAGGGAGCCGGTAGGCCCCTAAAATTGGAAATTCTATTTTAGATCCCCAAAACCTATAAATTTATAAGTTGATAATGGTAGAATTATAATTTCATCTCAAAAATAATAAAATTTGTTTTAGTTCTAATTGTAAAATTATAAGCTAATATAATAGTGAAATTATATTTTTCTTTGTATTCTCCATGTTAGGTTTTACAGTCCATGTTTATAGTTCATGACTGCGCCTCCCAACAATGTTGACTTCAACGTTTGAACCTACATATCCCCTTGAGAATGCAATGTACCTTACCGCTGCACCCAACATAATCCCTATGGAAAAGAATTGTTGGCATCACCCCTATCTCTAAGTGGTTTAAGGTTTGATGGTTTGAACTCTATTAATTTCTTTAGTAGATGGTTCCTCACTTGATAAAATGACTTCCACTCCTTGTCAAAGGTTGTCATAGGTGCCTTTTAATAAGCATAATTCAAACTATCAAGCATAAGTGGCTAAGAAATCAAGCTTCTTTTCATGTCTCATAAATTAACAAGATTTTCACTAAATTGTTTTAGTGTCTAGCTTTGATATGAGTTAAAAGTGTTAGATTGTTTTGAGCTCAACCTCACACTCATTGCAGCCTCATCTCTACAATTATAAAGTTAAACTCTCTTATTAGGCCCTTCCCGAATGAAAGTTTAGTTACAAATTGATAAAATAGTTTATTTACAACGTCAATTTATTAGAAATTCTAGAAAAGTTGTTAGGGTTGGGCAATAAATTTAAAAAAAAGCTCTAAAATGGATTTTATTGTTATTTATAAAGTAATAAATCTGATCAAATAATTACTTGTGTATCGAGTCTCAAGAAGATAATCAAAGTCGTAAAATGTCTCGAGGGGATAGTCTAAATTGTAAAAGGCCTAAAAAAAAAGTCGAAATATGATGTCTTTAAGCTTTCAACCAATTAATTTTTTTTATTATTTTTAAACTTTTGATTGCTTAGAAAGTGGACTCAAACTTAAATAATCAAACACAGGATAAGAATAAGACTCCCTTGGAAGAACCTTGCACAAACCTATGGTGAAGCCAAACCACAATTTTTAACTTCTAAATTCAAATTATAATTGCTAAATGATTACACTTATAATTGCTTCTAATCTAAAATCTCAACTCAACAAAAAAATATATAATTTATTTGAATAAAAAAAATACTCAAATATTAAAACCACTAAATTTTTACCGTGAAAACACTTAATGGTTGATACTTGATAATTTCAACTAGCACTTTGTATTTATTGAGAAAAATATATATGAGTTTAATCTTCATATGAAATTTTTAATTAATTAAATCGAAAGAGTTTTAGTTCAAGTAAGACTTCTAAAGGAACACCAAAGAAGGAGGTTCTTAAGCCACAACATTCATAGTCCGCTTAAATCAACTGAGTTTACAAAAATAAAATTGATATATATGGATGAAGTTTTAATAATAAAAATGGATTAAATTTTAATAAAATAATTAATTAATTCTTTGATCTAACATATAAAATTAATTAATCTATTTTTGAATAAAAATTAACATATAATTCAACTTTTACTATAATAATCTTTATAAAAATTTTACCATACATCCTAACCAAATATTAAAGTAATGACCATCAATGATCATAATTCTCATTTGCTTTTTATAGCCTGTATCGATTTTTTCCTCACATACCTCTTCATAGCATTCCAACACTTCGTCATTAAAAAAAGTTAACTATGAAACAAATTAGTGTTGTTTTTACATCTGTTAATTTAGATCTTTTATGAGTATTAATTGACTCTCGTCAACTGTTCATACCGAAAGTTATTAGAAAATTAAAAATAAAAACCTGAGGGATGTTCCAATAACTTGTGGTGCTGACAAAAGCTACAACATTTCAATCAGATTGCCTTATCTTGTCTACCTGACTATTCCTTTTTATCTCTTCCACTCTTAAGAATGTTAAAACTTTACTTTTTCTCCCTAAATCAGAATTTGTAATTAATGAAATGTTTATTAAGACAATGAAAGAGAAAAAAATTATAATAAATAGAACAATAATGTAAGGGATTTCCATCCATATCTTGGCAAATCATGATATTTTTTCACATCATTATCACCCACAAACAAAATATCATGAAAAAGAAGAACCAAATGTCACATTTAATAAACTCTACAACCCAATACCCCAAAGACGTGTTCTCAACGTTGTCCCAAGTGAACCTTGATTTTCAATAAATTTGCTGACAAAGGTAGAGCCAGGGTACTTTTAATATTGACATTCTTTCCTCATCCTCCACGACTATTTCAAGTAAAATTTTGGGGTTTTTTAGAAATAAAAAATGATTTATAGAGATTAAACTTTTTTAATTTATAGCTATTATTTTAATTTAAAATTTGAATGTGGTTTTTTTTAAAAAAAATACAATTTGTTTTATTACTCCAAACAACAATTATTGATCCCTTTATCATTTAATTATTATTATTTAATTTGATATAATTTAATTACTCTATAATTTATTGATCCAAATATTTCACATTAATTATTCTTTAACCTGAATTTTTCTTAAAAATATCCTCTCTTTTTTTAGCATTGTTATGCGGAAGCGTGTGAAAGAGTAAAATTATTGGACTAAAAAATCACACTAAGTTCAATTCCCAGGAAAGAGAGGTGGATCACGAGGATCACTTAAGTACCAAGTCTTTCCTAGCCAGAATATCCATCTATCGTAATTTAATAGCACAATAAATCACTACAATCACACTCACAAAATATGAACAATAAATAGTAAAGAACACCAGAATTTTAACGAGGTTCAGCAAATCTTGCTTACGTCCTCGGGCACTATCAAATATATTTCACTCCAAAACACAAGTGAAACTTTACAAATAGGGAGAGAGAACAATGCCTTAAGTAGAGAATGGCAAATGTGGGATGATTAGAATAGTAATGGTTGGCCTATTTATAGTTGAGGTTCAAGGGCCACCTTGCAAAGTCCCTATTCACTTAGGGACCAAAAATTGCTATTATCCCATGCCTAACACTAAATAAATATTTGGTGCCCATAACTTTGACCATTCTAAGGTATGGGTAGGTATGGGAAAGGTATGGGCAAGGTATGGGCAAGGAATGGGGTATATTCTAATAATCTCCACCTTGAAGATTTGATTAGGATAATCTTATCTTCACACAATTCTTTCTGCCTTTGACAACAATACTTGATAGTGCCTTCTTCAACTGTTAAACTTGCAGGATATTGATCAAGTTCAAACAATGTTCGAACTTGGTTGCTGTTACTACCTTGGTCATCATATCTGCGGGATTATCTGCAGTCTTGATCTTCTGAAGACAAATTTTCCCTTCTTCAATAATTTCCCGCACAAAATAGAATCGTACGTCGATATGCTTTGTACGTGCATGATAGACTTGATTCTTTGCTAAATGAATAGCACTTTGACTATCACAATACACGTTAATATTCTCTTGAACCAACCCCAAGGTTTTAGCCATACCTTGTAACCAAATAGCCTCCTTTACAGCCTCTGTTACAGCCATGTACTCGGCTTCTATGGTTGACAACGCAACTGTAGACTGTAATGTAGACTTCCAACTTATTGGTCCTCCAGCAAGTGTAAACACATAACCGGTGGTTGATTTTCGCTTGTCCAAATCACCGGCATAGTCAGAATCAACATACCCAATAACACCTTTACCAAGTGTATTATCCTATTTGAACAGTAATCCAACATCTACGGTCTTCTGAATATACCGTAGAATCCATTTCACAGCTTGCCAATGTCCTTTTCCAGGATTATGCATATACCTGCTCACTATACTAACTGCCTGTGAAATGTCGGGTCTTGTACACACCATTGCATACATTAAGCTACCCACTGCATTAGAATACGGAACTTGCAACATATATTCTCGTTCCGTATTCGTCGAAGGAGATAGTTGTGCAGAAAGCTTGAAATGAGAAGCCAGCGGGGTACTTACAGGTTTTGTATGCTCGTTCATGCCAAACTGCTGTAGTACCTTTTTCAAATACTGCTTCTGAGTCAAGCTAACTCTATCATGAGCTCTATCTCTCCATATTTCCATGCCGAGAATCCTTTTAGCTTCTCCTAGATCTTTCATCTCAAACTCGAGATTGAGTTGAGTCTTCAATCTTTCAATCTCAACTTTGCTCTTAGATGCTATTAGCATATCATCAACATATAAGAGCAAGTATATGAAAGTTCCTTCTTGTGGCTTTTGAAAATACACGCAATGATCAAATTTACTTCTTGTATACCTTTGCCCTTTCATGAACTGATCAAATCACTTGTACCACTGCCTCGGAGATTGCTTCAATTCATAAAGCGACTTTGTCAGTTTGCAAACCCAATTTTCTTTTCCAGCAACCTTGAATCCATCTGGCTGAGTCGTATAGATTTCCTCTTCTAAATCACCGTGTAAAAACGCGGTCTTTACATCAAGCTGAACTAGTTCAAGATCATATTGCGCAACCAAGGCTAGCAAAATCCGAATAGACGAATGCTTCACAACTGGAGAAAACACTTCATTGTAGTCTATTCCTTCTTTCTGAGGTAACCCTTTGCTACCAATCTAGCCTTATATCGAATTTTATTTTTACCAGGAAATCCTTCCTTCTTTGCATATACCCATTTGCATCCAATTGCCTTCTTTCCCTTGGGCAGTGTCACCAACTCTCAGGTCCTAGTTTTATGAAGAGACTGCATTTCTTCATTCATTGCTTGCTTCCACTTTACACCATCAGGGTTACTTATTGCTTCTGTGTAAGTAGAAGAAACATCATCATCTGCAATTGGAAGTGCATAGGCCACTATATCATCAAAGCGAGCAGGCTTACGAATCTCTCTTCTTGGCCTCCTATATGCAATTGAATCTTGTTGCTGTAGAGGTTCTTGGGTAGGAACCTCTTCATCATTTGTCCCTCCAATATTAGCTGGATCATCGTTAACCTTTTCAAGCTCCACCTGCTGCAAAGTACTACTGGTTTTGTTATCCTTTTGTGAATCCTTGTTCTTTAACATGGTTGATTCATCAAAAGTCACATCTCTACTAAAAACCATCTTTCTTGTATCAGGACACCAGAGACGGTATCCTTTTACTCCATCAGTTATACCCAAGAATAATGCTTTTTTTGCTCTTGGGTCTAACTTAGATTCTTTTACATGATAATATGCAGTGGAACCAAATACATGTAAAGAATCATAATCAGTAGCAGATTTACCAATCCACATCTCCATAGGAGTTTTTCCATTTATTGCAGCTGATGGCAAACGGTTAATTAGATGGCACGCATATATAACTGCTTCAGCCCAAAATTTCTTGCCCAATCCAGCATTGGACAACATACATCGAACTTTCTCCAGTATAGTTCGATTCATGCGTTCTGCCACCCCATTCTGCTGTGGTGTATCCCAAACAGTGAAGTGTCGCATAATGCCCTCATCTTGGCATACTTGTAGAAATGGATCGTTTTTGTACTCAGTACCATTATCTAATCGAAGTCGTTTGACCTTTCGACCAGTCTGAGTCTCCACCATCTTCTTCCATTTCAAAAATGCATCCAAAACTTCACTTTTTCTTTTCATTAGATACACCCATACTTTTCTTGAATAATCATCAACAAAAGTAACAAAATAGTGCATACCTCCCAAAGAAGCCACTTTGGTAGGTCCCCACACATCACTGTGAATGTAGTCCAGAATTTCTTTCGTATTATGAATTGCTGGACCAAATTTTACCCTCTTCTGCTTGCCCAGAACACAATGTTCACAGAATTTCATTTTGCAAGAATTTGCACCTTTCAACAAGCCTTGCTTCGCCAATGTCTGCAAAGCTTTTTCACCAGCATGTCCTAATCACATATGCCATAATCTGGTAGCCTCTGAATCTACATCTTTTGTAGAAACTGTTGATGTTGATCTAATACCTGTACTTTCATTTAAAAAGTACAAGTTATTTCTTCTTGTGCCTTTCATCACCGTCAGTTGCCCAGCTACTACTTTTAGTAATCTATCTCTCAAAGTGATTGTGAGCCCTTTAGATTCTAGGGCCCCTAATGAGATGAGATTTTTCTTCAGGCTAGGTACATAGCGAACATCTGTCAAGACTTGGATTGAGCCGTCGTGATTCTTCAATTGGACTGTACCTATTCCCATTGTCTTACAAGCACTATCACTGCCTATAAGAACAATTCCACCTTCTAGCTCTTTAAGACTAGAAAACTAGTCCTTATTAGGACACATATGGTAAGTACATCCTGAATCTAAAATCCACTCATCCGTTTGACATGCCATTGCCATGCCAACCAAGCTAAAGTCTGACTCTTCATCATGCTCCGCTACACATGCATTAGAAATAGCCTTGCCCTTTTGTAGCTTAGGACAATTCTTTTTTCAATGCCCTTTTTCACGGCAAAAGGAACATTCATCTTTGGCGGGTCTCCCTTTAGACTTTCCCCTTCTACTAGATTTGCTGCTGTGTGAACGACCTCTTACTGTTAAAACTTCTGTAATTGCATCTCTGTGATCTTTTTTATCTTTCTTTCGAGTCTCAGATCTATACAACGCACTACAGACTGCATCAAATGTGATCGTGTCCTTCCCATGAAGTAATGTGGTGGTAAGATGATCATATTCATCAGGAAGGGAATTCAACAACAATAATGCCTTGTCTTCATCTTCAAATTTCTCATCCAAATTTAGCAAGTCTGCTAAAATTTTATTGAATGAGTTTACATGGTCATTCATCGATATACAGGGTGCATACGTGAATCGATAAAGTTTATTTTTCATATAAAGCCTATTTTCAAGACTTTTCGTTAAAAACTTTTCTTCCAGTGTATCCCATAGCTTCTTCGCTGATGTCTCCCTCATGACAGAGTACTTCTACTCTTTGGCCAAACATAGGCGGATTGTACCACACGCCTGTCTATTGATCTTGGCCCACTCCTTGTCATCCATCTTGTCAGGCTTTTCTTCAAGGGCTATATCTAGCTCTTGCTGACATAAGACATCCAGGATCTCACATTGCCACATATCAAAATTATTGGTACCGTCAAATTTCTCTACTTCAAATTTTGCATTTGTCACAGTAGTTCTTGCTGATGACGATGCTGCTGCCATTTTTCTCCTCAATCCCAACTACTGTATACGTAAACAGTACCGTATATGTAAATAGTACCGTATACGTGAATAGTACTGTATACGTGAATAGTACTATAAACGGTCGTATTCCCCAAGTACGAATCTGGCTCTGATACCAATTGTTGTTCAGAAGCTTGTGAAAGAGTAAAATTATTGGACTAAAAAATCACACTAAGTTCAATTCCCAGGAAAGAGAGGTGGATCACGAGGATCACTTAAGTACCAAGTCTTTCCTAGCTAGAATATCCCTCTATCGTAATTTAATAGCACAATAAATCACTACAATCACACTCACAAAATATGAACAATAAATAGTAAAGAACACCAGAATTTTAACGAGGTTCAGCAAATCTTGCTTACGTCCTCGGGCACTATCAAATATATTTCACTCCAAAACACAAGTGAAACTTTACAAATAGGGAGAGAGAACAATGCCTTAAGTAGAGAATGGCAAATGTGGGATGATTAGAATGAGTAATGGTTGGCCTATTTATAGTTGAGGTTCAAGGGCCACCTTGCAAAGTCCCTATTCACTTAGGGACCAAAAATTGCTATTATCCCATGCCCAACACTAAATAAATATTTGGTGCCCATAACTTTGACCTTTCCAAGGTATGGGTAGGTATGGGAAAGGTATGGGCAAAGTATGGGCAAGGAATGGGGTATATTCTAATAAGCATGAAATAAATCCATGTCAACCTAATAGGTTGAAACTTTTTTTATTAAATTCCCAATAGTTCTTGTGGAAGTGTTGTCCAAACATCTAGAATCAGCTTCCATACCGTCTTTGTATGTACATGACAACTAAAAGCAATTTCAAATTATTTGAGTCGTTGACTTGTATTAATATTCTAAGTTTGAGTTGATTAAAAAATCAAATAATTTAAATGGTAATTATTTATTTTGAAATTTATTCGATTGAGTCTTAATGTAGTTAATATCGATATTATTGTTAGTGTATAAAGATATAGATTCGGATACACCTGAAATGCGTTTCTCCTCATTTTAAAAGTTAAAGAAGGGTTATAGATAATTCTAGACATTATAACAAAAATTAAAATTTAAAAATTTAATCAATTTTACAATTCAAGTTAGAATTTTTCATCCTAGTTATTATATGGTTAAAGTTATAATAGTTTCAATAGAATAAATCATCATATTAATTAAACACAAATATTTATATAAAGTGAAACTCGAGTCATACATACCATTAAACCATGTATCATTTGCTTCTAATTATATAGTTAAACCACAAAGAAAATAATGTGAAAGGTGTTTGATACTCGTTGGGGTTAGACTTCAGAGAAGTCTTGCACATAGGGTTAGATGGTTGAGATACCCAAGAAAGAATGCCAATAAACCCAAATTAGCCCATTTGGTCCCTCTTTTTATCTGCTTGTATTGTGGAACATGTAATCTAATATAGTAAAAGTATTATGGAAGTCTTTATATTAAGAGTTAAATTGTATTTTATCTTTTTTATTCAAAGGATGGATAGATCAAAGAGTAAATTGGTCATTTCTTTTAAAAATTTCTTCCCTTTATATGGTTAAAAATTGGCGTGGTTGACAAATTAACCAAACAGTAAAACATGGAATGCCACGTGTACCTCTTGTTGATGTACATGGGCCCGTTTTTAATAGTAAAAATAGATTTATATTGTGCCATGCAATGATTAAATATGAACTTAGTGCATTAATAAGATCAAAGAAAAATAAATAGAATAAAAAGAAACTAAATTGATATTTTGGGCGTGATTTAAGGAGTTGAAAATAAAGATAAAGTAATATATTTAAAGGTAAATTACATCAATTGCCTCTAAACTTTGATTAAAATTATAATTGTTATTAAAATTATCGAAATATTACATTTTAGTCACTCATTCGTTAACTTCCTCTAAAAGGATTACGTAGTACGTTAATTTAAAGAGTTAATAACCAATTTAGTTAATAATTTTAAAAATATCAAATCGATATTTTAGTTATAGTTTAAGGGATAAATTAGTTATTAACCCTTTAAATTAATGTGCTACGTCATCCTCTTAATGGAAGGTAGCGGATGAGTGACCAAATGTAACATTTCAATAGCTTTAGTGACAATTATGTAACTTTTAAAACTGGGTGACTTAAATATAATTTTAATCAAAGTTTAAAGACAAATGGTATAGTTTACCCTATATTTAAATATAATATTAAGGAAATAATAAATTTAGATATGATATTTTTCTCCAAACTTGAAAATTAAATATTTGGATTAAATTGAACGTGATTGTTGATATTAATTAATAGGTGTATATATACTGATCTATAAGGAAATTGTATGAGTTTCTAATTTTGCTCTTTGTATTGAAATTAAAACATTAATTTCTCCATTAAAAAACTAATTGCAATAAAATTAATTAATTTCCATTTTTATAAGGAAATTAATTAATTAATTAATTTATACTTTCATGGCCAAGGTATTCAACTTAGTGATAATATAATAAGACGTTTTAAGAAGGGTTTGTAATATGTCAAATTATAATATTTGCTCAATTGTTCAAATACGGCTAAAAATTCCAAAATCCATAATAATTATATGCTTAATAATTGCTTCAAAATAATTAGGGGAGATGGTTTAGGTTTTTAAAGAATACTAAGGATAATTGAATTTTAGTTCGATTGTTTATATAGGAAGACGTGGGTTTAAGTCATTCAAGTGAATTATTCTCCTATTTAAAAGTTGGGAAAAGACTATGGGTAGTTTTAAGTATTATGTCAAAAAGAGCAAATTTATAATAAGAATATAAAGATATAGATAAAAACATATTAAAATAAAGATTCTTTTAGAAATGAGATCTCTATATATAAAATAGAGATTTATTGCAATAATATAAATATATAAAATATTTAGATTAAAGGAGGAGGAGCTAAAGGATCATGCTTAGTGTTGGAACCAGTTTCTGCATAATCTATGGTTTCGATTAGCATCCTTTCTTCATTGAATTCATGTCCCGACATTTCTTTAGCTTCATTTGATTTTTTCACATCCTGCAAAATATAATCATATATACAACCTTAATCTAATTATTAATTATATATACTTTTAAGAAGCAAATTTATAAAGATAATTAATTAATCTTTTTCTCCTAAAAATGGCAATTGTTTAAGAAGACAACAATATTCAAAATTGTAAGCAGAGGTGAAGCCAACAATTCATTATTGGAGGGGTCAAAATAAAATTTTAAAAGTTTGAGAGATCAAATCTAAAATTATTGTTAAAAAAAAGGCTCAAATCGAATACCACATAACTAAAAGGGATATTATGCCCCTTAGCTAAGGTGGCTAGAGCCACTGTTTGCCCTTCTAATTACGCCCTTAATTGTTGGTATTAATGCTCATTCAAAAGTATCTCTTTTATTTTAAGATTAAGAATCTATCAAAGGAGTTTATTTTTCTCCCTAAAATATATTGTTATATTATTCTATTTTTAGAGTTTAAAAACTTTAACGGTAAAATATCAACTAATATATATATATATATATATATATAAAACTTGAAAGATAGAGAAGAAACCTGAGGAAGTAAATTTTGGAGGGAAGAGGGAGTAATTCCTCATTTAACTTGAGGTTTCCTATATAAAATATATAAATAAATATCAAAGAAGTTTTGTATAAATTAATTAACCAAATTGTTAAAAAAAAAAACTTAAACAGGTAAAATATTGCCCTTACTTGTTGTAGGAACAGCAACACAAAGTATCAAAAAACAACATAAACCCAAAAAAAGTAGCATGAATCTAATATTAGAACTTTTGTTCTCCATGCTAATCATTAACAACAACCTTACAACAATGAGAAAGGAAAAAAGAAAATGGGGGATGGCAAAGGATAGCATTTGAGCTTTGGTAATTGGTAGTTTATATAGAGATTATTGCTTTTACATTAATATCAAATTAAATCAATTATATCCTCTTTTAAGATTTATTTGAATGATACTTGTTTAATATGTAATTTGTATTTAATGTAGATTTGGATATACATTCTTAATTATGGATATCATAATTTTATTAAAAAATAAATAACTCTACTACCATACATATTACAACTATTTCAATATTGGTAACTTTATGAACACAAAGTGTATAAAAGGATTATTAGTTTTGTCATAAAAAATATTACACATTTTATTATACAATTATTGTTATGTTAATATTGCAATAAATGATATTATATCTTTCTTTGTTTAAAGAAATTAAATCGAAAAAATAAACTAACTGCACATAAAAACTTTGAACGAGGCTGTTGCTTGCTTTAACGACCGGAGTGATTGTTAGAACCTATTTTGGAATATCTTCAAACACCTTCAGATTTTGTCTTGTATCAAAAGCCATTTTAACCAAACAATCAACAATATTATTAGACTCCCTGGGCATGGGTTGCATGTCCCAAACTCCAATATTGGCTAAACGTTGATGAATTTTTCTAATAAGAGTAGAGTTCGAATCATTGAAGGAAGTAGCTTGACTGGTCTTGATCGCCTCCAAACAATCTGTTTGAATCATCACCCTAACAAATTGCTTATCTTAGATAAGAGTTAATCTGTTATAGCCTATGATCCACTCGCCTTTTCCATTTAGTAATACTCCTCCAGCTATAACAGTTCCATAGCCTACATGTATTGCACCATCAGTGCATAAACTAAACCAATTATCTAGGACTACTGACCTCAATTATCTAGGATCCATGGGTCCTTCCATCATCTAATACTATTCCCATTACCAATAGACCAAAGCAAATTTTATTGGAGAAGGGGCCAAACCTTAGAAAGGGCCCTCCAAAGGATAGAACAATGTCCCCGAGAAAAACAATCCGACATACCTCCTTCATTCCATACTTGGATCTAAGAAAACAAACCCAGAGAGCGTCCGTTTTAGAACCTAAACTACACCCCAACTTTATCATACTATGTCATTTTTAACTAAACACGCATTTTCAAGATATTATAAATGTTAATTATTAGTTTTATTTTTAAAGTCAGACTCTAACAATATTTTAAAACAACTATTTAGAGTAGAAAATGAATGTATAAAACATTGACTTCATAAGTTCATTTTAAAAATTCTAAATTTTTTATTATTTTAATAAATATCAACAATTAATTTAAATTTATTTTGAACATTCATTAATTTATATTTATTATAATACAAATTATCTTAATTCTACAAACCTACTATAATTATATTCATTATCTTACTATATTCTAACATTTATTTCATTAAATCTCATATATATCATTACAAATATAAATAACAAATGCTATGAATTATATAATGTTTAAATAAAACTTGCTAAACATATGCATGTTACCAATTTTATCTACCTTCTTTTATTTCAATGGAAAGTTTAATTAGAAATAAATGCTCGACATTGACTTTCTAATCACTTCTTATAAAAATCTTATTCCATTATTTACTTCGTATTTAATAATTTAAACAAAAACATATCATATTTAATCAGTAATAATATCTTAACTAACCATAATTTTGGGTTAATAACCCATAATTGTGTTTGAAATGACATTTTATTAATTATTTAATACTAATTAAGTTGTAAATGTTTATATTAAAAGTTAAATTACATTTTGATCTCTCAATTTCATCAAATAAAAAAATGTTTTATTTTTAAATTTTATATTAATATTTTAATTAAAATTATCAAATTATTTAAGCTAGTGAAATAATATGAAAATTAATTTTAAAATTTGAGTATAATAAAAGGACTAAAATTAAATGTTAACTGATAAATGTCATATGACATGTCAGATTGCTTTGTAAGCATATTCCAACTAAAAGCAAGCATGGGTGTTACTTCTTTGTACCTAATATTGGATGAATGATACATGGTTTTTAAAATTGGATAGGTAATCGGTTGAGTCAATTTAATCGATTTAAATTTAACTCAATTTTAAATAAATAAATTATTAAAAATATTATAAAATTATATTCGATTGATTTTTATTTCAATTCCATCAATTATTTCTTATTATTTTAGGTTGGTGTTAATTCTCAATTTAATCGGTTTGTTTAGCCTGATTTTAACAATTATGGTGTTGAATACAGTAGCAAATCAATGTACATTCCGCAAATCAATGTACATTCCTCAAATCAGTTTATCATATTAAATTGTCTTTTTCTTTTCTTTTTTCTTTTTTGTTCTAAAAGAGTTTTTCAAATATGTATGACTCAAATTTACCTGCTCTAACTTGGAATTTAGTCATATTGTCAGCAAGATTTCATCTTGACTTGTTTACTTTTTTAAATTTAATTCGAACTGATTTATTCGACTCAAATTTCATTTCACTCGATTTGATTTGAATAAAAATTGAGTTAAGACGATAAAATAGGACTCATCAACTCGAATAACTTAAAATTTTTTACTCGATTCAATCCAACGCTAACTCTTAATTTTCAATTTCAAGACCTCAACATTATCATTAAACAAATGTTTCGTTTGGTCCTAATTATATAATTAACCCCGAAGAAAATAATGTGAAAGGTGTTTGATACCCAAGAAGGAAGGCCTAGAGACCCAAATTAATATCTGCTCGTATTGGACCATTCAATCTAATGGCCTATGCTTTCTTTCCCTAAGGAGTGGTTCTGCCCAAGCTGTTCTGCTTCCATGTGTCATTGGCCGAGACTTTTATGGGCGGATCGTGAAACGTGCACGGTCTCCGTCGAAACTTTACTTTTTGTGAAAAATTTCACTATATATGGAAATTAAATATATGATTATTTACAAACTATTGGTTGAGATGGTAATAAATTTTGAGAGTACAAATTTTAATATTGAAAAATATATTTGTAGGATTAATTTATTTTTTAGTGCTTTGACTTGATATGGAACAAACTCAAGTCTATTGCTTATAATTATTAAAAATTCAAAACTACGACAAAAATTTTCTTTTGTGGGGTTGGTGGGTTAAAACATGGCTATTATTATTAGATAATCAAATAAAAGTACACGAAAAGAAAAAAATGCATTTTGATAGTTAATAAAAATGACGTAGAATTCTGGAATTGTGTGGTATCGGGAGTATGGTTGATTCATAGAAGAAGAAGAACTATATTGGGTAGTAACTCGTTAAGGGTAAGTCCCTTATCTCATATCTTTTTAAGTTGGTTTGGAATGTTTATGTGTATTTCATTTGGTGCAAAAGAAATGGTAGATTTTTTGGTGAACCTGTAATTTCTGTGAATCATCTATTAGCAAGAATTTGGAAAGTGGTCTGTTGTCGTCTTACCGAAAAGCTTACTAATTTTTTGGATCGTTATAATATGCAATTTTGTTTGATTTAGAATTTGTTGAATTGATTTTTTTTGTTCTTTGATTCTTTGACTTGTTGTACAAAACATTGTTGTTCTTCGTTCTTTGTATCAATTTTACTGCTTCTTGGATAAAATACAAATACTTATCCAAAAAAAATGATGTAAATAAATATTGAGAACATTGCAAGTAAAAATATTATATAAAGGGCCATGTATTACGAGTTATATTGCATTTTACCCTATTTACTAAAAAAATGGACAAGTTAATCCCTATACATTAAATCAAAAAGCAAACTAGTCTTTTTTGTTAAAAATCTTATTCATTTCTACTGTTAAAAACTGGTGTGATTAACAAAATAACAAGGCAGCCACACGTGGCGTGCCACAGGTACGTCATTTTGACATACAAGGACTAATTTACTCATTTTTTTAGTAGAAGGGTAAAATGCAATCTGACTCTTAATACAAAGGCCTCCATGATACTTTTACCATACATGGCACTTTTAGGAAGGGAACTCAATTTGATTCTTGGAGACAACATTGTTAAGAGAGATAGCCATAAAACTTAAAAATATTAATGTTTATGAACCATAAAACAAACAGAAAAAAAATTAATACTTTAAATTTAAACAAATGGTGTGAATTTTTATTTATTTATAAAATCAATTACATAGTTATTCTTGTAAATATATAAGAATATATGCACATATATAATACTAGCTATATATATTTTTCTTATATGCAATTTTTTGATACAATGCATAGAACTACCTATAACCCCTTCCCAACCCTTAAATAGGAGGATAATACATTTTCAACGCACTCGAATCCATGATCTCTTACACTAACGACAATACCGATATCAATCAAATTAAAACTCAATCTTCAAAATAAAGTTAAAAACTATGTAGGATTTGCAGTTAATTAGGACAATGCATTGAGACAAAAACTTTGTGTAGACAAAAGAAAGAGTAATTAATTAATTGGAAGACAAGAAAGATAAGTAAAAGTTCTAAGAGAAACAAAATGATGCATATTCCATTCACATCATTAAAGCATATTTTGATTGCTGAAGAAAAAGAAAAGGGGATTATTGCCTTTGAAAAAGATTTTACTAATTAATGTGATAATTAAAAATTCCCTAATGATGTCAATCTCTTTAATATTAATTAAAGCATTAATCTTGGGATCCCTTCACCCACCTTTTGCTTTTAACTCTATTTTCAGTACATAATTTAAGAGGTGGGGGATGAAGGATTTGAACCAAGACACTTCTAATTAAGTCAATCTTCTTAAAAGGTTCGTTAGTTCCTTAATTTTGGCAATTTTTTGCTTATCTCCACTAAATAAATAATATATATTTTTTATATTTCTCTAACATCTTTTTGTTTTAAAATTTATAGTTGAAACCCAATGCACCTATTTTGCTTTTCCCCTTGGTTGTTTCTAAAAGCTTTATGGGTCATATCACTTACCTATACTATATAATATAATTTAATATGAAATGATACTGTATTATATATTATATGTTTGTCATTTCTCATTGCATGTCATTTCTTTCGCTCCCTTCCAACATAATATATAAATTTAGTTACCTTCCAAAATGTAGGGTTTGGTGCTATGCTGTCGGTCTCTAATTTATCTTTATTATGAGCATTCATATATTTCCAAACAGCTTGTTTGGTATGATGGGAATTTGTTTAACTTTGGGTGAAGTATCGTCTGCTAATTGAATTTGATAATTTTTTAAATTTAATTTTGTTGATATATTGGATTAAGGGATGTAGAAATCGAGGGAGAGGATGAAGAACTAGAGAAGAAAAGGATTAAAAAAGGGGGTCTGGATTGTCCTCCTCTAAGAATTTGAAATTATTTTTTAGGGGTTTTCAAGTCGATTTTTCAAGTTAGATTTTGTATCAGACTCTGAATCGGATTATTTTGTTATCATTATATAACAAAATTTTAATTTTAATTTTATTTACATTCATTAAGAAATTTGTTAAATTTTAGGATTAATGTGGATTAAAAAAATTTAGAGACTAAGGGCATAGACGGGACAAGCTCCCAAAATGGTAAAATTATTTTGTAACTTTTTAATATTTTAAAATTACAAGTAAATATAATGGTAAATTTGCACTCAAAAAATATGATTTATTTTTTACTTTTTAAAAAAATTTTGGCTTTGTCCTCTTAGAAACTAAGTTGAGAAAACCTATCAAATTGAAGGATTAAATGTTAATTTATCATTTTAATTAAAAAAGGATTTCATATTATTTAAGTTCGTGGGTCCATTTGGATACATGCATGATGATGATTTTGAGCAATTTAACTTGATAATTTGCATTATCTTTTTATCTTTAAAACAAACCATAAGACTAACATATAAAAAAGCATATGGAGAATTTCAGGCCCCCCATAAGCCATCATACACAGCTGTGACAGTGATCATCATCATCTTTCAAAAACCCTCTCTGCTACTCAGAGAACAGCCATTGACGACTAAATTAAAAAGGAAAAAGAAAAAGAAAAGAAATTAAAAAAAAAAAATCATACACACACAAACTTTCTGATATAGGGTAGTGCTTCGTTTTTTCCCCATTTGTTTCTTTCATTTTTTGCAGCAAAGCAGAATGGTTGAAAGTTTAGGAATTTTCTTTAGGGGTCAAACATTTTCCGTTGAAGGTGGCAAAAGTGGCTGAGTAAGGGATGTTTTGATATGGCTCGATGCTCTGCTGTTGCCGTGCTCCGCCGTTGACGATTGAATTGCGGCTTTTTCTTGAGCTGCGAATTTTCTTTCTTCGCTTTTACCCCATAGCACTAAATATAATCCCGTTATAATCAGCACTGCCCCTATGATACTGTAATATATAGTGTTTTACCACAAGGAAAATAGTGTTAAATGGATGAAAGATAATTAAAACAAGCAATCAAATTGTAAATACGAGTCTATATAT
This sequence comes from Gossypium arboreum, assembly GCF_025698485.1. Taxonomy (NCBI): domain Eukaryota; kingdom Viridiplantae; phylum Streptophyta; class Magnoliopsida; order Malvales; family Malvaceae; genus Gossypium; species Gossypium arboreum. Next base: position 142,898,889 of record NC_069075.1, read on the forward strand.
TATATGGATAATTTGGACTTAACTAGTTGGTTTTAAATATGTTAAATTTAAGTTAGCGATGTGATCGGTATAGATGTTTTAAATTAACGACTAGGTTGTAAGGACGTAGTCAAGGGCCTCAACTTTTCTTGATTAAATAGTATAATTATAATTCTAGTATCTCCTAAATGTATATTGTTCAATTTAATCTCTCTTAGTTTTTATTTAAATGGAATAGTTGTAATTTTAGTTTTTTCCAAAAGTTAAAAAAAAATAAATCAATTTAAGCCATTTTAATACAAATTTTTTAAATTTTGGACACCTGAATTTTTTTAGTTTTATCTCAGTCTCCCATCACTTGATTCTTAACTTCGCCCTTGCTAGGTTGATGGGAGCACTTAATTTTAAATGTGTGATCAAATTTTGAATAGTACCTATTGTAAAGATAATTTGGATCTAGCGCATTAAAAAGACAAATATCAATACTTTTTTAAGACATTGGATCTAAGTTGCCTATTTTTCCACATGCTTCACATTATATTCAAGCTAGCAGTTAACTATTAAGCTGATAAATAAGTTGACAGAAGGATCTAACTGATGTGATATTGGTACTTTGAAGATTTAAAAAGTACTGTAATAATTGGGGGATGTATAGTGCAATTAACCCATTATTAATTGTTGAAAAAGGAGAAACAAAATGACCCACTTACCCTCCCAAATAGAACTCTTCGCCTAAAGCAACGGAAGACATAATAGCGACAACAAGAGTCTGAACAGGTTGATAAACAGCAACGAAGACAGGGCCACCTCTGTCAATGCACCATATTTGTACAGCAAATGCAATCCCCGATGCCACCACTCCCTGCACATTTCATTTCCACACCAAAAAATTTTTGGGTCTTAAAATACTATGCACATAAAAGATAGCTGTAGGCATTGCTTTTGTTATGCATGTACAATAAAGTAATTAACATGCACAAAGATTCACACTCTACAAAATAAAAGAAAAAAGCCAATCTGTGCTAAGAATTTCAACAAAGATTATTTCTCTCTTCTCCATGTGCCTAAAATGTTTATTTTAGTACCATTTGGCCAATTTCCCAAGTAGCTAATGGTATTTGATAACCATCTTTTATGTTAAAAGATATATTTGGGTGTTAGAACCATTAATTGGTCGGGTGTTTATGTTGTTAAAAGTGTGAATAGTATACATAAAAGATAGGGTAAAAGTATAATAGAGTACTTGAGAGTTCGATTGCATATTTTATATTTTTTACTCAAAAAAAATAAATTAATCCTTATATATTAGATCAAAAAGTAAATTGATCATTTTGTTAAACATCTCATTCATTTCTATTGTTAAAATGGTCTATGTACGTCAATTTGAAGTACATGTATAGTATATCATGTGATATTGTATGATTATTCTATTAGCCATACTAGTTTTTAACAGTACAAATAGATAAAATTTTAATAGAAAAGACCAATGTATTCTTTGATCTAACATATAAAAACTAATTTATCCATATTTTGAGTAGAAAAGTAAAATATAATCTGACTCTTAATATAAGGACTTTGATAATTTTACTTAGAAATATATATTTAGGTGCTCAAAAAATCTAAGTCGTGACATAGTAAGTAACTATTAGGACCCGAAAACATTGTTGGAAAAGAGGTTGCAGGACCAATAAACTGGTCACTTGGCATAGTCCTCCGAAATAACTTAAACGTTAGATTAATAATCTAAACGTATCCCGAAACACAAATTCCCATTAAGAAAAGAAGAAAATTGCATAAATGGTTTCTACTAACCGCATAGAGAATAGTGAAGAGTTCACCACCAGAGTGAAAAACCCAAGCTTGAGCATCCCTTTCAAAAACCGCAGCAATAACAAGGAACTGAATGAGACCAAAGAAACATGTATAGGACGTAACCGAGAGTCTAGCCGGGTACTTCTTCAGCACCGGTGCTTGTAACACTAGCCAACCAGACCAAGACAAGCAATGACCGATCAAAAACAAACAACCAAGTGTCCAATTCTTTCCATTTGCGTCACCCAAAGAAACAAACATAGGTGGTGTGGGTCTATTCAATGGTGGTCTTGGACTGTATATGGTTGGACCTTGGTATAATGTTATCACTGATGCACCAGTCACGCATAAGGCTGTTCCTATTACCTTTGATATCCCATCTTTTCGATCAAGCCTCACTTTTTCTATCCTAAGCAAAGCAGCCATTAGAAAAGTAATGGCGGGGACTGAGTTTTGTATTGCAGATGCAAAGGTTGGTGATGTGTTATCCAAACCAAGCAAATAGAAACCTTGATTTGCTGTTATCCTGAAAAATAAAAATAGGGTTAGCTTTTTATGTTTTTCTTTTCCCATTGTTCTTTACATTTTATGTGTGTTTAAAGCATACCCGACAAGAGCTAAGAGGAAGAACTGTAAAAGAAAATTTAGTGTAATGGCTGGTCGGTCCTTCCTGTGGAACAAAGAAGAATCAAGTTAGGGTTTTAATTTAAAAAGCATATCATGCTTGTAGGTAAAAGTATTTGCTCTATATTAAGTGAAATTCCATTTTGCCCTTTATTTAAAATTAGATAAATTAATCCAAATTTATTAGATTAAAGAGTAAAATAATCATTGTTATTAAAAATTTTATCTATTTCTACTATTAAAAGCTAGTATGATTAATAAAATAATACCAAATGTACCTTATTTTGGCATATATGAATTAATTTTAACAGTAAAATGAATAAAATTTTTGATAGAAGGTCCAATTTATTCTTTAATCTAAGATATAAAGATTAATTTATCTAATTTTAAATAAAAAGATAAATATAATCAAACTCTTAATATAAGAGTTTTATAATACTTTTACCTATGCATGTAATATATATATATATATATATAATATGTATATTTGTATTTACTTTTCGAGGAAATATGCAAATGGGAGGAGGAGAAGGAAAGCAATGATGTTTCTGTAGACTGGGAAGACGAGTTTGCTAACGCCCATGTTAAGGGCAGCTCGAGAAACAACATGGAACCCTGCATATCCGAACTGCAAGGCCAACATGGCCATATGCAGCTGGAGTCTTTCGGGAACCGAGCACCACATCCTCTTAGAGACGGCTGAACCACCTGCATCAGCCATTGAAGCAAAGGTCTTGAACTAAAAGAAAAAAAATTTTAGGGATTTTTACGAGAGAGATTAAAGGGAAGTTGAGGATGGGGAGCTAGGGAACGAGGTGCTGGTATATATATAAATACATTTGAAGAGTGGGAGAGAGAAAAGAGTTTTGGTCTAATTTTGTTTTTGGTCACTCTACTTATAATTTGAATCCTTTTAAGTTTTATAATAGTGTTGGTAGGTTTAAATTAATAACATTGTTACTTGCTACTGTTTACATAATGATGAAGATTTCCTTCTAAAGTAGTATTAAGTAATCTGCTGACATGCATACATATTATTTGTTCAAATACAGTTAATTAGATTTTCATGTCATTCTAATTGTATAATTTTGTCAATAACAACTAATAGTATTATCAATTTAGACTACCGATAATATGTAAGAATAGTAGCAAGTCAAATAGCTACATTTTTGCTTTATTTAAATTTGAGTTCACAAATTTACTTAAAATCTGAATCCATTTATTATTAATAAATTATCCTAGTATTAATATTAAAATTTAAATTTAAATTAAATACTATTATCAGTCCAATACCCAAATCTACAAAAAAAAAAAATGATTTCAAAATTTCCAAAGTAAGTCTTTGAATATTGAGGTCCACAAAAATCCGAATTCAAATCCTTTAAAATTCTTTATCTATGCAATATCAAAACTCAAAAAGTAAATTTCTGCATGTCCATTTTACAATCCATGACGATCAATCCTTTCGAAATTTATGGTTGTTCTCTCCACAACATCATCTCTGGGGTTCAAACCTAAGTTTTTTATCTGAAAATACAATGTGTCTTATCAATATATCAGCACTTGTTATTTGATCCTCTACTTTAACTTGACATAATTTATCATTTACTTTTACAATGTTATTAATAATTCTAAATTGATAAGAATGTTATTTGCAGCTAATTAAATGGTGACACAAAATTTTCTTTTAAAAAAATTTTAAATATTCAATTCACATATAAATTTATTATTTCTTAAAAATGATTGATTGAATTTTCACGTAACTCTAATTGTATGATCAAATAATAGTTAAAGATATCTACTTATAACATTATCATATTAGATAACATTGTTATCAATTTGAATTTAGGAAAATATTATAAAAATAGAGAGTTTAAATTATACCAAATTAAAAAGAGGATTAAACCTCAAATTTCAATATATTAGAAGGACTAAAACTAGAATTAGACCAAGAGATTTTAAAGTGGAGGGTGTGACCCACAATGGACCTAAAAAGACGTTATGTCAACTGGTGATAGCCCTTCAAATGTTTTTGGGTTGTCTCCCACATACTTTTCCCTATTCCACACTCTCTTCATTAGCTGACATGACATTAATTGAAAAAAAATTAAAGAAAAAGAAATGATTACTTACTATACACTATTATCTAAGAGGTTTCTGTTTTGGCTCCATGCCATTAATGATGATAATTGAAGGTGAGTGAGCCGCCATTGATAAATAACACGCACGAGGGGTGAATGATGGGTACACACCCCATGCGCCTTCATGCTCCATGAACCCCCCTCACTATTCTTTGTAATAAAATATTAATCAACCCATGTATTGAAGAATTCGGCAATTGGCCGTAAACTTCTTTTTCAACTATTTGGATCTTGAATTTTAAATATGGTTAAACTCAGACATATAAAACGAGTTAAAACACTTATAATTATACTAAAAAAGAAAATATCCCAACATTATCACCTGTATATAATCTCCAAGAGATCACAATTTCTTACTACCAATCCCTACCATTTAATAATCAAGGTTAAATTATGGTTTTGGTCCTCCCATTATGTTAAAATTTGATATGTAGTTTCTATAGTTTTTTGGGTTCAGCCTAGTTTCCGTAGTTTAACTTGATATAATTTGATTTTTATACTTTTATAATATTATTTGTTAATCGTTTAAAACTCATACTCTTTTTGGAAAATACCTTTTCTAGCTCATTATGCTGACATAAATCATTTCTTATTAAAAGAATGTTTTAAGAAAAATTACATCGAATTTAAATTGGAATAGTTAATGTTGTTAATTATTTAGATTGATTAATGACATTATACAAGTAGATACCAAATTATGCCAAATTAAGATATAAGAATTAAACTCCAATTTTGAGCTTAGTAGAGGGACAAAATTATAATTTAATAAATAATTAACATAACACAATATTGTGGAAAAGATCTATTGATTTATATTATTATTTTTGTGTTTGACTAAGTTATTGTCATCCATCAATCACGTTTCTCATTCCTTTTACAAAGTGAGTGTATTTATGTATTTTTATATTTTTTAGTAAACTACACCTAATGTTATTAAATTACTAGTAAGTTTATGTTTTAGTAATTCAAGTTCAATAAGTTACTAGGCTGTTAACATCACTATTGAATGGCCTTCTTAACTAAAGTATTATTTATTTTTTATTATCAATTTTAATAAATATATTTATCATATATTTTTCACCCGTATTACAGATATACTTATTTAATACAATCTAATTGTGTGTTTCTTTAATTTGCTCATAGAATAATCAAAGCAATCTAATTTTCATTTGAAAGCCAAATAATTAACCCAACAACAAAGTTGTCAAACAATTCAAGATAATTAGCTCTAAGGCTTTTTCCAAATGAGATTAGGGTCCACTAGGTGCTTGCAAAAGAGAAGTTAAAAAAGAGAAAACGTTTAGAGCAAGTAGAGGACCATGGTATATATGTGTGTATATATATATATATATATAAGAGTAGGTGCCATTGCCAACATGAGGAATCCAACTTTTCAACAATTTGTAACTTTTCTTTTCTCTTTCTGTTTTGTAAACAATTAAAAAAAATCATATGTACTAAAGAAATGATCAAAAGTTGTTTTAGTGTAGAGCAGGTTAATTACCATAATTAATTGAATTAAAGGGTCTTTAAACATAAAAGATGTTGAACCTAATGAAGTGTTTCCACTAAAAAGTTCCCACTCCCAAAGTATGCTCAATTCTGGGCTTTGTTTATGATCTCATCTACTTTGCTTTAAGGGACATGTTGACCCCTGCCAATTGAGACCACCATCATTCTAGATTTCAAAAAAGGAGGCTTGCCTTGCCCCTGCAAATATATAATTTAAGTTAATTGCATTAGATATCCTTAAATTATTAGTTAAATCATGAATTGATCATAAATGTTTTAATTGAATGTTTCTTTTCAGTCAGGTGCTTCCATCAGTGTAACATTTAGCTTTGATATTAAATATTAACTTAGATTTAGTGTTGTTCTTTTTTTTAAACATGTATGAATTTGATGGCTAAGGTGATTTCATAAATGTTCCATAAACTTAATGTCAAAGCCGACGATTAAACTAACAGAAGGATGGAATAGTACTTTAGATTTCAGTAGTCAATTGGAACTTTTTTTATTTGTCTAAATTTAACCTCAAAGCTGATTACTAGACTAATGTAAAGGTTTGATTGGTATGATATTTTAGTTTTGAGGATTCAATTGGAATATTTGTGATGTTTAAGAATCAATTTAAAATTTAGCTCATATTTTAAGGGACTAGTGTTGCAATTTATCTTTGATTTTTCTAATGTCTAATCTTGAGATTTGAGTCTTGTGAATAGAGAAAATAATATTAAAGATGTTTTGTCCCTCCATTTAGGGATTTTACATAGCTCAATTCCAAATCTGGTCGAGTCCAATTTAATCACCAAATACCAAGGTCTAAGACCCCAGAACAAACGATCTGAGTCTAACTTGACTTGTATAAATCAATCAAATACCAATCTAACCATTTAAGGGTTTGACACAGCTCAATTCCAAATTTAATCAAATCTAATTTGACTACCAAATACTTAAGACTCTATAATAAAAAAACGATTTGAATCTAATTCAACCTACAAAAATCGATTAAACACCAATTTAATCATTTAAAAACTTGGCATAATTCGATTTTAAATTTAATCAAACTCAATTTAACTATCAAATACCAAAAAATCTCAACTCTAGTCTCACTCAACCTACACAAACCGATTATATAGAAACTAATCAAACTAGTTGTGATTTTTTTTTTAATAAGAGATAGGGATAAAGATTATTTAAGTAGATGATTGACAGCTAGCTAAAATAGATTTTATTTCCTCGGGAGAATCTTCAATGCCAGACTCTGGTCGAGGTCTGAGTCGATTCGTTTGACTCAATACCACCCTCCTTTTTTTTTTTTACTTTAATAAAGCATAGTACTAATTTCATTGATGGCAAATACAATGGCCATATATATAATTAGCTTATTTGATATTATAAAGTTTAATTTAGAAAAGGAAAGTCCATAAAACATGGGATCTCTTTTGAGTCTACGGAGCACAAAGATGGAATATCTCAATAATTCAAGATTAATGGTAGGGCATATGAAAAATGAAAGTGCACATTTATATAGTGGACTTCTATTTAATCTATTATTATGCCTATAAATAGAATAAAAAGAGAATGTTACACATATCAAACAATGTTTTTTTCCCTTTGGGAGTATTAGTTGGTTTATAAACATTTTTAAATAGAAAAATTTTAGTTAAATTTGATGAGTTTTGATAGTGACAAAATCATAACATGTGCACTAAGGATAGTTTGATTCATTGGCTAATATGATGTATATATATATTTTTTATTTTGGTGTAATTATACAAAATAAAATTTTAATTTTAATTTTAATTTAACTATACATATTAATTTTAATTTTATTTTTAATTATATGTTTTTTAATAAATAAATAACTGCATTCATTTATTTATTTATTTTCCTATTGGATAAACATATTTATTTGGATTATAAAATATTGCTACATTGACATTTAGTAGTTTGTGAACACATGTAGTGCATTGTACATCATCATTTTAATGACAACAAATAATGGGACTATTAGTTTGAACCTACTAATAATATTATAAAAGTAGAGAGCCAAGTTATATTAGATTAAAGCTGAAGTATTAAATCTTAACTTTTAGTATAGGATCAGGACTAAAACCATAATTATACATATTCTTTTATCTAACAAGTTTTACATGAAATAAATCCGATTGAAAGTAGTAAAAGTTATCATCCAAATAAATTAGATAATCCACCAAATCACTGATATTTTCTTTTTGAGATGAAAAACATATATAAAATATAATTGATTTAAACCCCAAATCAAAAGTCAAAATCTTAGGATTAAGCATACTTATGTAATAAACTTATAAAAGAATAACAAAAAATCATATAAGTTATGTGAGTGAATGTGATAGTGTTTTGGTTTCTGTTGGGTCTCTGATTTGCTCCTTCCATGTTCTATTTGAATGAGAACGAATTTTTTGCTTGGGTCGTGGGATGTTACGACCTCATGGACAGTTATTGTTTTCAACCTTTCAAAGTAGTGACATGTTTGATAAAACAATAGTTGGTGTTTGGTTAGAACTCTTTAACTCTTTAATTGATCATATTGAAAAGTTTAAAGTGTAGAAAATGTTTATCCTTGTCCTTACCTATAGAGAGAGCTTTAGAGCTGTTGGAAGATTGGTTTATGAAAGATTTTATGTGATAAATATTCAAGATTATTAATTGGATAATTTTAGCCTTTAAATAAGTATTTCAAGCTTATCAAAACACTTTTTGCTAATCACGTCGAAGGGCATATTTTGATCAACATTCTTCTTTAGTTGTATGGGGTGTGTTTAGACGCTCCCTTTTTAGAGATTTGTTATAGAGAGAAATTGTATGAAATAAGGTATAGAGGGAGAGTGATTTATACAATTAGAGCCAATATTGGGATTGTAATTATTCTTTGTGTAAAAGGTAGATTATGCTTGAGTCAATAGGTGATCCGAACAATTGGAAAATAAAATCATTCTTTGACCAAAGCTATGCAGATGTAGGATTGAAGAATCTGAACTGCGTTAACAAATATCGTGTGTCAATTCTCTCTTTACTTATCTCTTTGACTCACTTGCGCTTTGAATTTGTTTTACAAACTCTCTTAATTTTGTCCAAATTCCGTTCCAACAGAAAATAAGACGAGGCTGTTTTTTTTAAATGGCTATATATCAAGTTTTGTTGTTTTACGAGTAGTACATACATCAATAGTGGAACAAAATACAAGCCAAAGGTCCTTTCAATTTCAAATCCCATCATATGTACGTATTTTTAAAAAAAAATTATATAACAAATAAAAATATAAAGATACCCTTAAAATAATATTTATTGTTTTATAAAAATAATAAATTTTATTATAATTTCACAATTAAGTGAGATTTAGTTTTCATTAAAAGTTTGTAAAACTTTTGATTTATTTGTACAAAAAATATTTGCTGATAATGGATCAATGCAAGCATGCAACATCTCCTTAATTAATACAAATTATTAGTTATAATAATGTTTGCTATGACTTTGAAATTGGTCATGACATAGATGACCTTTTTTCTTTTTTTTGAAATTTCAAAATTAGTGAACTTTATTGGGTGACATATAATTAATTGCTGTTAAATTTCATGATTAACAAAGAATATGATATATATATATTGGGGGTCTGAAATCATTCTTTTTTCACACCATGTAACAATGATGTTGAGCACTTTGAAGACAACGTGAAATTACATTGTTTTTTGTTTCCTATGGTAATGTGTCTCATCACTAATCTGCATGGAATGTTATGCCCGGAATTTCGTTTTTAAGGATTAAAATTAAATTAAATTTTAAATGATTAAAGTGTAAATTCATGATTAGATTATATTATAATTTTATAAAATTTAGAGGAGTTTAGTATAATTGTATTGTTTTTGAAGGCTAAAATCACCGCCTATCCCGGTGTCTATTATTTTGTGATCAACCCCCAAATTTTATTCAGCTTTTTCATTAAATAAATATTTTACTATATTTTGTCTTTTTTTTAAAAAAAATATTAAAGTATCTTTCATTTCGTTTTATAAAACATAAAGATTAATCTTTTCAAAGTTCATGGTTATTTCCTACGATAATATAATCTTCAGCGTTCGAACTAAAATTTTCTCCCTAAAAATGCAATATATATTACTACTACACTCAACGGTTGTTGGCATTTTGACTTATTAAGTTACATTCAAAAGTATAAGATTCATTTTCTGGATTGGTTAGATCTAATTAAAGTTTTCGGTAGTAATCTAAATTCGAATTTGATTCAACTTAACTTAATAATAAAAGGTCAAGAATCTAAAATCGTTTAACTCAAAACAACTTGAACTCGAAATGACTCAAATCTAAAATAATTTAAACAAGTAATCCAAAATGACTCAAACTCGAGTGTTAAACCCAAATGAAAAAAATATTAAAATTACTGGTACAAAAATAATCGACCTATAAACTCGACTAATAAACACAAATTATCTAAACCCAAAATCACTAGAAAATTTAAAATTTTAAATGACATAAACCTACCACTCGATTGACAGATGCCTGTTTTTAGCTCATTAAGTGACCCAGGGCCACTAAATTGACAACAGTGAAATGCAACATTAACGTAGGATATCAATCAGCAATCACCAATATACCTATTGACGAAAAAACCAATCTAGCAAGGAGCCGAAAAGTATGGGAAAGCTAATCTCCCTGTAAAAACAAAGATCAATTGCAGTAAAAGCTACTATAGAGTTGAATCAGGCCATATCTCATTTGGCTTGGAGCTAGTCACTGTGATGCTATGAAACAGAAGCCTAGCTAGGTCAAGTGGTGATCCTTTATGCACGGCACTTGGTTTGTGGCTTAACCTTCAGCATATGAATCATTTAATCATATTCAAGTTTGGGAATATTTGTTGAACTGAATTCACAAACAAACTTCCAAAGACATAATAAGTTAAAGAGGATTTTCAATAGGTGTATCTCTAGGGGATCATCAAAGCTTGGAAGTTTGTATTAAACCTTACTTACAAAAGTAGCAAACATTTTTTTCCCTTCACTTTTTCTTTTTGGACCCTATTTGTTTTTGGATATCGAAAACAACAATAATGCCAATGTATCCGATGTCATAGCTTTGATGAAATTGAGAGATTTTATTTTATTTTATTGGGTAAATTGCACTTAACATCACTAAAATTATTAGTAAGTTTATGTTTTGGTCATTCAATCTCAAAAATTATAAAAATGGTCATTAAACTATTTGAAAATTTTCATTTAAGTTATTGAACTATTAGAAAGTTTTTATTTAAATCACTGGGTTGTTAAGTCGTTTTTTTTTAAAGTCTAGCTAGCAAGTTTCAAGCGATGATTTGACGATCGATACGGTGGATCAATACCCATCAACGAGTAGAAGAACATACCTTAAATCTAAGTCAATCTGACGGTCAGTGTCGGAGATCAGAGAAGAAAGTTGTTTGGATTTTGGCCTACAAATTTGTGATGTTCAAAGCTATTTCATGAAAAAATTGATCTATAAAAGAAAAGGAGGAGAACTTTTGATTGGTTCAGACGGTGCAAACAGAGAAAGCCATACATCAACTATTTTAACAGCCTAGTAACTTAAATAACTTTCAAATAGTTCAATGATGATTTTGTAACTTTTGTAAAATTAAATGATCAAAACGTAAATTTACTAATAATTTAGTGATCTTTTAAGTGTATTTCACCCCTTATTTCACCCGTTTTTTTAGATTTAATTAGAACTAAAAACTTAACTCTATGCCTTTGGAAAAATCCCCTTAGCTATATATGGGTTGGCACCTTTTGGGTTTTGCACTCGTTAGAGGATAAGCCACTACTACTAGTGATGCTTTTTATTGCTTTTGCTTGGCGCTTTTAGCACATAAAGTTATTCCACCCACCCACACTCACACTCAGATTAAAAATTTTCATGACTCAAATTTGGTCATGGCTTGCTTTCGAAATATATATATATTTAGATTTAAATTTAATTTCACTTGACTTAACTGCCCACGTAGACATTTTAATCCAATATTCATAAACCGGTCTAGTCTGAAAATAGTCCAATAAATCTGTTTCAAGGTAAAAATCATCTTGTCCTAACAGAATTTAAGCTAAATTTATTAAATCATGCAAATTATTCAACTCAATTCATGAACATATTTATTGTCGGTGAGTTATGATATATAAATTTGTGTCAAAGTAAAATTTATCTTGTCCTAATACGATTTAAATCATATTTATTGAAACATGCAAGTATGGCATATATTTGGTAAAACTATGAACTATCTTGTTGTTTTACATGCTTTTGTTGACGGCAATCAACATGATTAGATGGGTTCATGTAATTTTACAAATAACGTAATACTATGTAGTGTAATTATTAAAGGAAGATCAATCCCTACTCCCATTCATTACCATTAGGCATCGATCCATGATTGAAAGGGATGTTCCCTTGACCGGTTCAAATATAATCATATATCGAATAGTCATTAATTGAGGTGTCAATTTCTTTTACCATTAATCAAACACAAAATCTAGTATTAATAGATCGAATTTAATGAATTAATTGAATTTTAATTGTTTCATCATCATGTGATAAGATAAAATTTTAGTTTAAAACCTTAATTTTTTATTAATTCAAATAATTTTTTTATTTATAGAAGGATATTCTAACTTTTGATACAATTTCATTTATCCTTTCATCTTCTCCATTAGTAGCTTATCTTCATTGATTCTCCACGTAATTTTGATATGTTCTACTATTAATAAGAAAGCATTTTAAGCAAGAAAGAGTTTCCATCTTACACACGACCTCCTCAATAATAAATTAATTCAACCTTTTTCTCTGTTTAGAAATTTACATTCCGTAACATGTTATTCTTTGGTAATTGAAGTTGTCTAGAAATAAAGGTTGGTGCTTGCAATTTGGAATCCATCCTCAAAGATTTACAAATAAACGATCTTTCTCCAATTAAGTGTTGGGACATAGCCGCTCTTCTATAAGAATTCCATCAAAACTTTTAGCAATACATAAGTAAATATGCTAGACCAATCTTTTATTAACCACTTCCAATTATTCCAATACTGTCTCAATGGCCTTTGCGATGGGCTTATTATTCTGCTCGATGCTTCTTGATTATCAAATGCTTCCACGAAATAGTCATAAAGCTCATTCAGTTGATGAATGACACCCATTGAGTTGGGCTCCACTTCCTTGAAGATAACTCCATTTCTAGACTTCCAAATCACCCACAGAACGCAAGAAAGTAACGAGTAGAAACTTTTTACCTCTTCAGCATTGATATCCTTCATTTGAAGCGATTCAAAAATCCAATCTAAGAATGAATGAATGATCAATAATTGAAATTGTCAACAACGTAAAAGAGTAGTGGTTAATCTTGTTAACATTTCAATGTCTATTTGAAGCCATTGGAAAATCCAATTCAAGAGTGAATGCATGATCAATAATCGAAATTGTCAACAACATAAGAGAATAGTGGTTAATCTTGTTAACACTTCAATGATCAAGGTTCAAACTATTGATGTAATTTTCCCTCCCAATTCATAACTTGGTAAAAAAAAAGATTTTAAAAATTAATTTTATTAATTAATCAATTAAGTCAAATAACTTAATTAAATTTTAATTGGATCAAACACACCCTAACGATATGCTATTCCCTTCTTTTTGACTGAAAAATCTTCCTTGATGATTACACATTAAGTCATCAAAATGGACTAACTTGCTATTGGAAGTAATATTCTTTTAATAAAGGAGATGATAAGTTAGGATTATTAATTTAATACTACCATACTTTGGAATAAAAATCTATATGTCAATATCACTTTAGTTACAATTAACTTCTAAAGATATACTATTCTGAAAAATAAATATATACTAACATTATAAAAATATTTTTTTATAATTATATCAATTTCAATAAAAGTAATCATTATATGTATTAAATTGAAAAATTAATTCAATCCTAATTAATTAACTATAATTAATCATAATAAAATTGATGAAAACTCACACATTAACACATTATGAGACTCGAACTTAAGATTTCAAAACTCACACGATTTCAACATAATCATTAAATCGATTTAACGATATAGTCACTATATTTAGGTTTCTTTAATTCTCTACCACTCGTTAACAAATTGTCTAGAGATTTAGTGAACAAATATCAATCGGTCACTCTCAAATGTCCAAAATTGTTTGCCATTATTGAAACCATTTTATTAGCAATCACTCTCATCCAACAAACATATCTCTCTTCATATATAGAATCAATTTTGACACGCACCATGCCAGCTTCTACCTTCCCCTGATATATATACATATCAATGGAACTTTCAAGGCTGTTATCGATGGCTTTGAAGGGTCTTATCTACAATTCTTCTTGTTCCCCTGTTTTAGGCAATAATGGAAGCTGATTTCATGATTATGGGGCATGAGAAAATTGAAAAACAAAACTTGATTCCTTTCGGAAGTTGGACCCCCAATGCCCAAGGAATCAAATATGTTGGAAATAGACTTGTCAAAGTGTGAGTAGAGGTGTTTATGAGCTGAGTTCATGTTTCGTCAAGTCAAGTTTGGGTTACGCCGGATTTAATTTTTATCAAGCCTATGTATGATACTAGTACATTTTATATATGCTCAAGCTCGGCTTGCTCAAAATACAAGTTTAAAATTTTGCTTTAATCTGTCTATATTTGTAAATGACTAATCCAAGTCCGTTTTAAATTCATCCATGTTTTTTAAAAATATATATTAATTTTAATTTAATATTTGATCTTTAATCTTTAGATTGCTTTTCTTTTATTAAAATTATAAATTTAGATTAGTTTAACATTTTTAATATTTCTATGGTATCTATCGTTTGAGTCTTAACTTGGTGGTATAGGTATTCTTGCCAATGCAGGAGTATGTGAGTTCGAGTGCGCTGAAGCGCATTATCCTCCTATTTATGGGTTGGGGAGGGGTTATGGGTAGTTCTAGGCATTGTGTCAAAAAAAGTAGATACTATCAGAACCTATAATGAGATTGTTCATATATATATATATATATATATATATATATATATATATATAAATTGTATCTTGAGCCTTGAATGTTGAAGTCTAAACTTGACTCATATTTTAAGCGGGTCTAATTTTTTTGCTCCAGTCCATTTTTCGAGTCTTGTACTTTTGTCCAAACCCTCTCATATTTTAAATGAGCTTTTGAGCTTTGATGAATAACTCAACTCATAAATAATTCTAATTTTAAGGTATAGGACTTGTATTTACCTTAGAAAAGACTGGGATTCTCTTATAAGATTTATATGATTATAAGATTTATATGAAGTTTGTATTTTTAGGTTCAATAGGTAGCTTTTCAGATATGGTTTTTCAAAGATCCATATTAGCTATATAAGTTTGTAGACCCTTAAACTTGAAAACTTGATTCTATTAATTTGGATTTAAATTCGTCCAATTTGATTAACAATAAAAAGTCATCAATCTCAACTAAAAGTAACTTAAACCCAAAATGATCTGAACTCAAAATAATTTAATCTAAAAAATTTAATTTGCATCAAAATCATCTAAAATTAACCTAAACACTTTTAAAAAAAAAATGAGAATGGTGCACTTGCATGAGAATTTACATCTTATATAATCTAGGAACATCACAAAACACTAATCCACTAAACATAAATCATGATAATATTATTGGTCTTATAAACAAGTTTATAAGTTAAAGCAAACAATTGACACAAATACGATATTGTCTGAATGGGCATGGATGAATACCTATTATATAAAGGTATTTTTGGATCCAATATATATATATATATATATAATATGGTGACAGTGCCACAGCTTCCAATATTCCTAATGAAACCATCTTTGACACTTTGGGTTAATATTTCAATCTCTTTCAATGGGGTTATTGGTTTCCCACTTCAACCACTTTTAGCAATCCACGTTCATGGGAGTGACAGTCTCCATTACCATTTTCTCTTTAAGTTGCACTAAGTGTGAAAGTAAAGGGGACAATGGGGCACCCCCCCTCCCTCCAAGGACCACATCAAATGCCAAATATTGTCCAATTTAAAGGATCAAGTTGATCAAGCATAGCCAAAGCTCAATGGTTCAATATGTTTATTTGAGAAGATGGTAATGGAATCTTTTCAAAGGTGACAAAGAAGATACCTAGTTGGTCATTGTCAAGATACTCATCATATTTGGGGTTGGCGTGGGTCTAACAAAGAAGAATTCAGTGGGCGACATAGCTGTGGCCATTGGCTCTCTAGAAAGGGATCAATTTCTAGGCATGATGCTGTATTCAAAACCCACTCGATGTTTTCTTGGCATTTTCGGTTACCATTTAGATTAGGACTTCGAGAGGGCATGATTAGTCTTATCACATGCAGTGAACGAACTTAGCTTATACGATTGTTAAAAACACGACATGATACATTTAACGATGTTAATGTAATATGATGGACAACAAAAGATAATGTCAAGTGGCATCAATGCTATTGAAGACATTTGGAAATTATATAAGTTCAAGCACCCGCGAAGCAAGGAAATTGAAGACAAAAGACAAAAGAATAAATTTTTTAAGGGTATTAACTTGTGATTTCTTAAAAATTAAAAGAGAATATATAAAAAAAATTTGGTTTGGTGGGGGAAGACTATTGCCAGCCCCTCCCTCCGCCCCTAGGCTTAAGAGATGATTGTTACGATGGAGATAGTTAAAAATGTGGTTCTAATATTCCTACAAAAAATAATTATTTCCATCGTTAAAGGAGACAGATAAGCCTTGGCAGCCCCCTTAGCAAAAGGGTATAATAATCCTTTTAGTCTCTTTGAAATTTAATTATTCAATTTAACTCCTTTTTAACTCTTTATTTACATGAAAAAAAAATTGTATATTTGGCCCCAAAACATTAATAATTCAATTACAACAAGTGTAGTTCATGGGCTAAGTCGGGTTGAGTTTATATGAATGGCATTAAAACCATACGTAGTCACCTAAGTTCGGTCAAGTTCGAAATATGAGGTTCAAATTTTGCTCAAACCCACTAATATTTGAAATGGCTAACCGAAGTTCGTTTATTCCTACCCATGTTATTTTTTATTTTTCAAAAATATGATTATTTTATTTAAGGTTAAATTCTAAAAATAGTTCTTGTACTTATCGATTTGTGTAGATTTAGTCCCTCTACTTTTTTTGCTCAAAACTGGTTCATCTACTTTCGAATTACTCCTTTTCAGTCCTTCTATTAACTTTTTCTGTCAACTCTGTTTAAAAATTAGGTATAGTCACAAATTTAACCCCTCAACCTTTACCGCTTTTGTCAATTTGCCCACTCCTTTCTTTTCTTTTTTTTTTTTGCATTAATTGTAAAAAAATTATAAAAATTTATAAAATTTTCCCAAACATTTGAACAAATTAAAGATAGAAAAGAACCAAAACTTACTATTAATCACTACTACTAAAGATTTTAACTCGTAATTCTTATTCAACAATAAGTACAATGTATATTTGTAAAAAATCATGATGAATCTAAGCTTAGTGACTGATGTTGTGACTAGTCCCTCTTTTAGTGTATCTAAATGAATTTGATGTATCCAAGAGAAATAGTAAATATATTTGCAAATAGCAAATTAGCTAAAGACTTGCCTCATTGAGTATTGGAGGACTTCATCTCTCCTCTATAAGATTCTAAATACTAAAATCTACTCTCTTGATTACCAATAAATTTTATTCGCTAAAACCTTCTACCAATTATGAATATTTACTTCATTAATTCCTTTTAAAATTTCTAAAATTACATGTTAATATGATGGTAAATTTACCGTTAAGCTTTAGGGACTAATTTGCAAAATTTAGGGGACTTCTCTGTAAAAAATAATTTTGACTAACAATCTATTTAAAGTTATAACGGTCCAAAAGCTCCTACAAATATAATAACTAGAAAAATAAGCCTATAAGGCCTAAATCTATTGCCCATTATGATATTGAGTTTTATTAATCCTTTTAATGACCCAAACTATATGGGCCCTATAAGGCTAGCAAATGATTATTCATTATTTTCTTAGTAGTCCATTTTTCTATAATATTGTTTTGTTGGTAAAAATATTGAATTTCCTTAGGGAGAGAAATTTTTATAATGTTTCATAGTAAGAAATTTTATTTTGCTAAACATGTTTTTAGAGATTTTAAATTACATTATGTTCATCAAATGAATTCTTGTTTAATGAAAAAAACATATTTTAATTTCATTGGTAATATTATAGTGAATAAATAAATCTGAATTTCGTTATCTATTCGAGTTCAAGCAACTAGAGTTATTGAGTTAGTTGATCGAATATATTAATATTTGGGTTTGAACAACTTGTTAATTTAATCGGACATTTTATGTATAAATATATTATTAATGTTTTGATATTAAATCACTTCTTCACTGAAAAATAATTGTATCTGAAATGAGTTTAAATTTGAGTTTATGTATATAAATCATGTAAACCTTTTAGGCTATTGCTTGGTGGTAAAGATGAATCTAAGAATAAAATTTTGAGTATGGCGACAATTTGAACTATGGGTTCAAATATTCAATTTGTTTTTTCTTTATACAAATTTAGAAAATATTTGTATTTGAAATTTAAAATTATTATCCATTGCAAATTCAAGTAGATGTATATAAATACACCATATATCTATTATATGAATCCACATTACTTATTTGAATAATGAGGTGGATTCGAAAATTTGAACTTACCTTATAACTCATTATTTTATGTATATATAAAAATGAAGTTTAGCGAATTTGAATTTAGATTTTGTGAATTCGGATATCCAAAAAATGATTGGAAATTTTGAAATGGGATAATTTGATTTTGTACAATGTCATACATGAACTTTTATTTATGCAATTTTATATATGAAAATTTGATTTGATTCTTTTTACAAATCACTAAAAACATTATTGAATTAGCGTCATTTTATGTTGATATATCGCATACACAAATAATTATATTAATCCAATATAAAAATAAATGCATGTGTTCATTTCTTTAAATGTGAACAATTGAATAAAAATCAAAGTTTCATATGTACATATAAACCACAATTCAAGTTTTATGCATATATTAATTGCAACAGATTAAAATTCATATATCAAATTGCACATTGAATCAAAGTTTGTGTATAATTTTGAAATTTATTTTTTTAAAATTATTTTTTTTACATATTCAAATATTTGATGGATAATAGTATTTGATTCAAACTCAAATATGCATAGTAATGCTAGAATCATTTGTGGATAATAAAAAAAGTTAAGATTGTTATATAGATTTACCGATTCAAATTCAAATAGTTTCAATTTGAGTCTTGAACTTGATAAGTTTTTTTACATTAGAGCCTGAACTTTTTTACTTGTCCAAATTAGGCTTTGAAACAATTGTTCTCACGCTAAGGTTTGAATTTCTTTTAGTCCAATTTAGGCCTTCAACTTGACAATTATTCCTACATTAAGGTCTGAAAATTTTTTATCTAAGTAAACCTCTAAACTTGACAATTGTTTTCAAATTGGGGCTTAAACTTTTTTTTTTTCAAGTTATTTCTTAAAAGCCCTAAAATTCAAACCCCAATGTAAAAAGACATTTGCCAAATTCAAACCTAATATAAGAACAATTACCTCATTCTATATTTAATCCAATTCAAGATACCTGACTCGCGCTAACAATCCGTAACCTATATGCCAATATCAAAATGGTCACGCCATTGTTTCAGCAGTTTTGACTTTGGGTGTAGGCTGCAGTGCATGCAATGTGGTTAGCTTTACATGCAAACAGAAAAGCAGGCCTGGCCATCTTTTTTTCGGCATGGAAAATCCCAACCATTTTGCCTTCTTCATGAAAAATAAACAAACTGAGTTTTTGGACCACAAATCAGCCACAACGCCAATAAACCAAAAGATACTAGCAGTAGATTTCGCATGCCAATGGCGAAGACGATATGTCATATGCCAAAACCCTTAGTTCACCACCCTATTTTTGTCTACTGTCGGAAACCCTAGATGCTATTGTTTGGACACTACTGCCCTTTTTTCTTTTTCGGGTTAATTCTATTAGACATCACCAAATTATTACTTCCATTCTAAATTGGTCTTAAATGTCAAAAACGTTCTAATTAAGTCCTCAAAATTATGGGTGATTTCAGTTTAATTTGGTCGGGTTTTGGATTTTTTGAACCGTCCATGATAATTTGATTTGATTTGGTTATGTTCTCTGTTTTCTATATTAATTTTGAGTTTTAGAGTTTTTTTTAAAACTTATTTTTGACAAAAATAACTATGTTTTTATAATTTTAGATATTATTTGTTATTGTTTCAAAATCCTTTTGATAAATATTTCTATAAAAATTTAATTTTTCAAATAAATAAAAATTTCAATAACTCTTACATAGTTTTCTTTTTAAATAATTTTTATGTAGAATTTTAAAGTGATTTTTATTTAAATAGAAAATATTTTCTTTTACATCATAAATATTAAATAAAAATATAATTCAATTCAATTTGAGTAATTGTTGTTTTTTAACTTATATTCTATAAATTGTTCAAACACTTGGTTTTGGCCGATTTTTGATTTTTCAGTTTTTCTTACTCAACCCTTCTCAAAATATTAGTTTTGTATCAGTCAAATCCTTCCATTAGCCTAACCATTAAATGCTAGTTTGGTTCTAACTTGAACCATATTGTAAAATATGTGTGCACCTACCATATAAACAATTTGAATCTAACATATTAGAAAACTAAACAATATTACTAAAACTCATGATAACAATGTCTGTTTTAACACATCATATCCAAACAATTCATTCGATAGGTACATATATATTTAAACATGCTCCATGTAAGAATTAAGCTAACAGTAAAAGCTTAAGCCAACAGTGAGACAATCGGAAAATACTTGATCAATATTTATACTTTAAAAATTCAATAAATACTTTAAATTAAGAATCGAATCTAATCATATTTCAAGGATGTCAGTGGAATCAACCACTTCTTTTCACCGTTCCTCATCACACGATAAGGATAAATAGGGACCAAAGGTCCAAAACCCATCTTTTATTCTTGCAGTTTTGGATTCAATAATTAAGGAAGTTTCCATAACAAAATATAGCAGCAACTGTGGCAATTGAGGATCAGTGAGTATCCCAAAAACACTAAGTTTAGCTTTGGTCAGCTAATGGGCCTTTTTCGTTTTACTCAAATTATACAGCTATATGCCTATATACATATATATATATATATATATATATGCTCAGCTAAGATGATATATCTCCAGTATCACAAAACATGTTGACAATAGCAAACACAATATTTTCTTTTCTGATTTGGTATTTGAGTGTACATGATTTTCTTTTGTTCCACTTTAGCATCTGAGTTTGGATCTAATATTCATTTTAGTACTTAAGCTTTTTCAGTTTGATATTTAAGGGTTTTTTTTTAATTAAGCACCTTAGTTTAGTTTCAATATTTTACTTAGTATTTGAGTTTTTCCTTAAATAAATACTTATATTTTTTCCTCTAAAGCACGTATGTCAAATATTCATTAGACTATATAATAATATTTAGTCTAAGTATAAAATTAAACACTAAAGTCAAATTTAAGTACCAATTAAATATTAAAATTAAACTCATTATAAGTTAGATAATTATTGATGGATAATAATTAATCGATTAATGGGTCTTGCCCTCTAATTTAAGACAACTAAAAGACATTAAAACACACGTTCAAATCAAAATCAAATATTACATAGTATAACAACTTTTAAAAGAAAAACTTATGTATAGTAAAATTTAAAGTAAAAAGATATTTAAATACAATCAACATAGAGTTAGAAATTGATATATAAGTACTTTAAGAACCTCTGTGAACAGATAATATTTTGATTTTTGTGACTTAGTGGGGGCAATGGAAGTCTTATCAATGAAAAATTAGGTACCATATTCTCCGGATGCATCTAATTTAGGGTAATGAGAGTCGATTCCAAGTGTCAATGTGCAATGAAAGCATGCGGCAGCCCACATGTGAATGTCAATTCACTATCGGGTCAATGTTAAAAAAAGTATTCCATATCCCACCAAATGTTAATCACTACATATCAATTTAATTTCCTCTTCAAATCCATTCATAATATTTTAGAAAAATATCAATTTATAGTATGTTTTAATTTAAGTTTCGGGTTTATTATTTTAAGGGTTTTTTTATCTTTTTCGAATATGGTTTTAAAGCATCATTTAATTGGAGTTGATAAATTTTTTAATGATTCGATATTATTTTTAAACAAAATTTTAAATGATAATTTTGTGAGAAATTCAAGTTCTTTAAATAATAGATTCAATAAAATAAAAACCTCCCATCAAGACGAATTTTTTTTTTTTTTCGCTAGATCAAAATCCACAACAAACAAAATTGAAGAAAAATAAAAACAAACAACACAAAATAATGCCAGACCAGCTTGTGAACAGAAACCAAAACACAGAAACAACACAACACACAAGACCCCCCAAAACTCAATGAATCGTGTGTAAAACATGTTTATCTACTAAAGAATTGTAAACATTTGTACTAAGTAGGGTTGGAGCTCATACCCTACAGAATATTAGGACAAAGTGGGCAACTATATTACCATCAATTGAGAAAATATTAATTCATTGAGGGGTCGATCAATTAAGAGCAAATGATGTTTTAAAATTTTTTCCCAAAAAAGTCAAAAATTCTTCAATAATTACAATTGAGAACAATTGAAATCTTTATTAATTGATTTATAATAAGTAGTTATAAATATGCCGAATTTTCTATTTTTATTTGTTAATGAATTAAATTGATAAAATTATCATAAATTAATTCTAGGCTACATAATCAATTAAGTATGGCAGCTTTATAGCTAGGGAAATGGCCTTGGGATCTAAAATTAACTAATAATTAATATTTCGTGTTACTAAGGTTACGATAGGTGGGGGGCACTACGCCCTCTAAGTTAATTTTCCTTTTTCTTTTGAAAGGTCTTTTCATACAATGCCTTTCTCTTTAATTGAATTTTGCTAATAAATGAGGTTAGTAAGATAATTAATTCAATATTTTATAACAATAATATTGGGTTATCGAAAATATAATATTGTACTAAATTTAGTAAAGAGAAAGGATTATATAAAACTGTAATTTCATATCATTCATATTTCTTTTTAATAGGGGAATGACAAATCAGATTTTTCTTCTTGATTTTTAGTTGGATTTGAATTTTTTAGGAGAAAAAACTGTAAATCAGGAGGTTGTTATTCCCTATTAGAAAGATATAGGATGATATAAAATCACGATTTCATACAATCCAATAGACATTTTATTTATAATTTTGTACCAAAAAGAATTATTTATATTTTTCAAGGATGAAAATATATATTATTAAATATAGTAATCTTAAAACGACACTTGTTTGCAAAATCATGTATTAATTTACTCTTTATGTTATTATTTGAAACTTGAAGTATGCAATTATCTTATATATATAGCATTAGTTTATTATTTTTAAGAGATTATAAATATTTTTTAGAGAAAAGAAATTATAAATCCAATTATAGGTAGATTGTTATAATTAGAATCAATTATTATAATTTATGATGAAATTAAAATTAATATAGATAGAACTCATATATACAATATGCATATATCAAGTATGGAAAGTGATTTTATATTGGGATGAAAATCAATCTAATCTATAGCATTTGGATGATTTTTGAAATATAAGTTGAGAAATCGTGGTTATTCCAATGAAAGTTAATTTTATTTTTATTAATTTATAATTAATTAAATTAATTTTAATTTTTATGATGCAAAATAGTGAAAATATCTTAAAATTTTATATAATAATTATTTTAAAAATTCTACATAAGAGTTTTAATTATTTTATTTACTTGAAATCAATCATTTTAAAAATATTTATAAGCCAAAAATCCATTAAATAAAGCTTCCAAAATTTAAAACACAAAATTTGTATAGAAAATGAAAAAAAACCCAATTATTATTATAAATAGTTCGAAAATTTTAAAAACTCGATCAAATCAAACCATACTCACCTTTAACTTTTATTATATTTAATTTTTTCCAAGGAAAAAACAAAAATAATGGAGAAATAAATCTTAGTAAATTATGTTTTGATAATAAGAAACAATTTAATTTAGCTTAATTATTTTTTCATTATAATAATTTCTTGTAGTAACCTAGCAAGCAAAGTTTTCAATAATGACCTAATTACAACAAGGAGCACTATGAAAATAAGAGAGTAATTACCCACGCCTAATACTATTTTAAATTCTTCCATTGAAATAATCATTTATAAGTTCAAAAAAAAAAGTAATTAGGTGGTGAAAATTACAGCAAACTAGGTAAAAAAATTTGTCAATTTTTTGGCCAAATTTTAGCTTAATGACAAACAGATCTAGTAAAGTAAATTGCAATCCTAGCATTGATGCTAATGGAAATGATTCAACATCCACAATTGTCAAGCAAAACCAACCTTTTTATTTTGATTTTACTATCAAATATTATTATTCGGTAAATATTTAATGCACCGTTCGTCAATATATACATCTTATGCATCATTCGTAGATAGTAAGATGATATTTCATTACTCATGAAATAAAAAATAGTACATCGATCACTTAGAAATAAATATTAATAACTTTATTTAAATATAAATATGAAACCGAAATTTGATATAAAGCTTAAATTCTAAACCGTAAACTCTAAATCAAATAAAATTATAATAATTACAATTAATATTTAATTATACTTAAATAAAATTATTATTTATTTATAAGTCCTCCATTATTTGTTATTGTACCCAATAATAATGTGTTGTGTTATTATTTACTAATGGTATGTGAAATTGATACAATAATCATACATAAATAATAATAATTATTATTATACAAAACATTGTACTTATTCTAGTTAACATGGTTTTCCCAATTACTTGGGAGTTAAATTTTTAGGCTTTTTTTTTTATTTTCTTTTTCTTGTCATGTAAGGAATTGGTAGATGAAACAGTGTAGGTAAGGGAAATTGGTAAAATGGATACGTAATCTTGAGAAAAGGATTAGCGTTGAAGGTTTGGGCATGGAGATCCCAGTCTCAAACCTATTGATTATCAACGCATTGCTCGAGCTGCTCACTATGTACCAATTGGTGGACAAATTGGGAATGATTCTCTCAGGAACCTCCCTTAGACGATTAACAATAGACTCAATACTAATACAAAAAAATAAATTGACTATTTAATTAAAATCAATTAACTATTGCTAATGAACTTCATATGTGTTTAATTCAATTAATTCATATGTTCACTAAAAATGTAATATTTAACAAATTTCAATATTTATAATCATTCCCTATTATCTTTAGCAATGTGACCCTTTTTTTATTCTTTTTTGAGAAAAATGCACAAGGAGATGATGCTTCTAGGTCAAGTAGGCTGTAAATGCATTAATTCCTCAATAATATTTTCTTATCTTCTTCTATAAAACTCCACGAATCTTTTATTACATTTTTTTCTTGTTTTCCTACGATCCAATTATTATTATTATTATTATTATTACTAGATTTAAGCATCAATACTGAGGACAATGCTAGCTATTATTCATTTCATGATCATAAAGAACCATCATGTTCTGACCCTTCCATAATCCCTCCTAGAAATAACAAACATTTATGTTTATTTTATAGTTTAAGAAGATTACTTTTTCTCGGATTATTCTTCGAGTTTGAACTTAAATTTTCTTCCTAGACATGTAATGTATATGACCACTACCTTCAACACTTTTTAATTATATAGATTAATATTTGATATTCTAACAATTTATAATTATACACACCATTAGTAAATCAAATAATAACATTGAAAATAAAATTAATTTAATTTTTTTAAATAATGACTCATCATCTAGCTCACTGATAATCTATAGAATTGTAAATTATTAGTGCATCAAATATAAATCTTTACATATATATTTTATTTTTTATTTGAAACTCTATTGTATCTACTAATCACATTAGACATCTACTAAATCAGAAATTAAATCAGGTCAGATTCTAAACGAGGAGCAAAGCTAGTATCGGATAAATCTAGAAGGCTAGCAAAACAGAAGCATCTCTATAGATGTCCATTTAACACCTTGCGTACCTTAGCCTACTATCATTAGTCTCAAACTAAATATAAACATAAATCACATGCATATATATAATTTGCAATGGAGGGTCACACCCATGCACGTCCTATTCAAGTAGCTTATATATATAAATGCTAAATATTTGTGAATATATATGCATAAATACATATACATTCTCAAAAAATATATATTTAATGCAATGTATAATCCTATGCCTAAAACCTAATATTTCTTTTCTCGTCCCATTTTCTTTGCAACCAAACAGATTCAAGAAAGCAAACACATTCACATGTTGCACTAAGTACACTCAAATCAAAAAAACATAATATATATATATTTATGTAAAGTCATTGAAAATCTGGATTTAAATTGAAAAAAAAAAAAACATCCCATGTTATCATATGGATTCTATTTTCATTTAAATTATGAGCTTTCTAAGTTTTGGTAGATGATAACATATTTCGGAGAGACAAATGCTCGTTAAAATCAAGACCTTGGATGTGGGAAGAATTGCGTACCGGCAATAAAAGCATTGATCGGAGCTGGGTAGACCGAAGGATCGAGCATGTTCGTGCCTATATTACTTGAAGTAGCCATGGCTGTCGTCGTCGTATCGGCCATGAGATTAAGTTGCTGTTGTTGTTCAGAGTTTTCTCTGCTGCCACTGCCGCCACCGGTGTAACGAGATTCAGGTCCTTGGTCATAGAGTATACCTTTAAACACATGTCCGGCAATGTTCACCGCCGTTTGATAAGCGAATTCTTCATCAACATCGTCCATAGCACTTACTTTCACGCACCGGAACACTGCTTGTGAGCTCACTTCCGGTGGGAATTGCCCCAGTTCCAACCCTAATATATATATAAAGAAAAAGCAGACCTTAATAAATAAATAAATAAAACAGGAACCCGAATATTATGGAAATTCTTAGTCAGTTTTACCATCAAATAGTGGCTGAAATAATGGAATTTAAAAATAAAAAAAACAGGTGGGGATGGTGAGCTTTTGTCTACAAAAATATCACCATTTTTAGACCATTCTCAAGGTTTCTTTTTTACCTGAAGTGGTGGTTGTGGTGGTGGGTGATAAACGAGTACAAGCAAGTGAAGGAACATCTGTTACAACAACACCACCTTGATTCTCTTTCTGTCTTTTAGGGATCTCACCACGAAACTGATGTTGTTCTTCTTGTTGTTGTAAAGTTGCAAGTTGTTGTTGTCGTTCACGTCTTTTAGCAGCAGGAACCCAAGTACTTTTAACATGTGTTTGACACTGAAACCCTCGGCTTTTACAACAAGTTCTACACCTTAAATGTAGACAATCTTTCTTAGCTTGGTTACCACAATCTTGACAATTTATTCCTCCTTGTCTTAACCTTGAAGATGATGATTCATCGGATAAATTAAACCCACCACCGATAGTTCTTCGACTAGGACCCGTCCCAAACGGGTAGGTGCTGCTCACCACGTTTGCTTGCTGCGGTTGCTGATAATAGTACTGCGGCCATATCTCGAACCCTTTGTTGTTACTGTTGTAGATCTCTTCGTTTCTATATAAATGTAAGCTTTCTTCTTTATCTTCTTGTTTGTTTCCAGTTAAATAGAAGAAACCAGCCATTTGTTGGATACAAAATCTATCAATTTGGACCCAAAATCCATAGCAAAACACACTATCAAATACCCCTTTCAAACCCACCCAAGATCAACTAGTGGGTTTTTATGGGGGGATTTAAACAACAACTGTTGGGGTTTGGGTTTTGACCTGATCTTTCTTTGTTTTGTTTCTGGTTCTGTCTGAAAACTCTGAATTAGTTGAATTTTAAGTACAAAGGACCTGTTTTTTTTTTTGTTCTTCTAGGATGTTTTTTTGAGGTTAAAAATATGATTTTTCTTTTCGGGTAGAAATAAAATAAAGAAAAACAAGGAAGGTTTTTTTTTT
Source organism: Gossypium arboreum (assembly GCF_025698485.1). NCBI lineage: Eukaryota > Viridiplantae > Streptophyta > Magnoliopsida > Malvales > Malvaceae > Gossypium > Gossypium arboreum. The sequence goes on from NC_069075.1 coordinate 142,927,131, forward strand.
TTTGGCTTTCTCTATCACTTCAATTTACCCACCAATAATGGCACGGAATTTAAGCCACTGCAACGCCGCCATGAGAACTGCCCTCCGCCCTCTGCTACACCCTTACCTCATTTATGACAAAAACCAGCTCCCTCTCTCTCTCTCTTCCTAAATTATAACCAAATATATATATAATTTTGATTTTAATCTCTTAATCTATTTATACTATATTTAATCATTTTAATTAATATTAAAAAATTTTAAGTTTTGGTCATTTAACTTTAAAAATTATAAAATGGTCATTAAATTATTCAAAAATTTTTATTTAAGTCACTAAACTATTCCAAAATTTTTATTTAAATCACTAGACTATTAATTTTTTTAAAAAAAAAAAGTCAAGCTAGCAAGTTGCAAACGACAATTTGTCAATCTGACCGGTGGATCAGTACCCATCAACGAATAGAATAACATACCTTAGATCTAAGTCGATCAAATGGTCAGTGTTGGAAATTGGAGAAGAAAATTGTTTGGATTTTGATTCTCAGATTCATGATATTCAAAGTTGTTTCATGAAAAAAAAAATCAAATTGTAGAAAAGAAGTGAAAGGAGAGCTTTCAATTGGTACATGTGGTGCAAATAGATAAGGCCATACAACAATGATTTTAACATCTCAGTAACTTAAATGAAAACTTTCAAATAGTTCAATAACTATTTTTGTAACTTTTTGAAGTTGAGTGATCAAAACGTAAACTTACTAATAGTTCAGTGACCTTAAGTGTAATTTACCCTTAATATTATTATGATGACATTTTGTCTTTTTCATACATTTATATCATTTTCAAATAAAAGAATTAAAATTACAAATCCTAAAATTGAACATGTGTTTAATAGTATTAAAATACAAATTTGTTACCACTTCACCTATATTTATTATTAAATAAATTTTAAATGAAAATATTTTTAACATATAATATTTTATTTCACTCACATCATGGGTGTAGCAAAATCTAGCTTTAATAACATTATCAACATTGTCGATTAAGCCTTAGTTCAATTGATACTGTTGTTATTGCAAGAAATAAGTTAGTTGTTGTTGTTACAATAAAAAAGAAGATGTGGGTTTGAATGTGTTTATGTGCGTATTATCATCTGATTTAAGAGTTTGGAAGAATTATAGATAATAATAAAAATTGTGTAAGAAAAAAAAACTAACTACGAAAAGAATCCATGTTACCGTTTTAAAGCGGTAGTTAATCGCCTTATAAATTTGGAGCTACTAATAATATTAGATCTAATTATTAATTTTATTATCCCTCCACGGTACGAAAGTTAAGAAGTTAAATCTTTTACGTTAATTTATTAAAATTTACTTTTACTAAAAATTTAAAAGTTAGTCTAATTGTTAACAGAAACTATTAATTTTTGTTAATTTTTACATATAAATAATTGAATTGTTAATTTTGGGTCAAAATTTAACGGCAATGTTTAATATTATTACTCAATTGAATTAATTTTTTTATTTTTTATAATGTGAGAATCGAATTTCGAACAAGCTAGAACTAGATCAATATTGTTATAAAAATTGAAAAACTTAAATTAAAGAAGAATTATATCTGAAATTTAAGACTTAAGAGGGACTAAAAAAGAAATTAGACCATGATAAACATGTAAGAACATGAATCTGTTCCAGTGGGCAGTTCTCTACAGTTTCTCTTCCAGTTGCAATGAATCTAATCAAATAAAGGTTTGAATCTCCCCTATTGAACTTTCATCTTATGGTTCAGGTTTATCCACGTGGCACGCATAAATTATTCGTCCTTTTACCGGAAAACCCGCATGTACTTTTCTGACTTTTCCTGTAATTAAGATTTGATTTTTTTCTTTATACTATTTTTTAATTGATACTCATACACATAGATTATGAATCATTTAATTATTACAATATATTTCAACATATTACTTTTATTAAATTAAAAAAAATCATTAAATATATATATCTTTATTGAAAAAGATAAATTACGCCTTAAAGTCACTAAATTATTAGTAAGTTTTATTATTTACCCTCAAAAATTACAAAATGATCACTAAACTATTTAAAAGTTTCTATTTGAGTCACTAGGCTGTTAAGTTTTTTTTTTTTTAAATCTAGCTAGCAAGCTTCAAATAATGATTCAATGATCGATACAGAGTAGAAGAATATACCTAATACGTTAGATCCAAGTCAATCTAATTGTCAATGTTGGAGAAGAAAATTATTTGGATTTTGATTTGTAGATTTTGATGTTTAAAGTTGTTTCATAAAAAAAAAACTAAATTGTAGAAGGGAATGGGAATGAGAGCTTTCGATTGGTGCGAGAGGTGAGAATAGAGAAGGCCATACAACAACGGTTTTAACAGCCCAATAACATTTTAGTAGTTCTGTGACCATTTTATAACATTTTAAAGTTGAGTGATCAAAACGTATATTTATTAATAATTTAGTAACCTCGGGTATAGTTTACCTTAAAAATTATAAATAAATTATAAAATTTTTAAAAGAATTCAGGGGATGGTGTGGAGCAAGGAATGCCATGCCATTACACCTTAACAAAATCTAAGTTTAAATACCAAATTGAGAAAAAAAAAGTTACCACGTTTTGAGACTAATGTTAACAAAAAAAAAAAAAAAGTTAAGGAGCAAAGCGGAAAACATTAAGAAGTCCAGGGGATAAATGTTAATTTATCCCAAAAACAATAAATCATTTTGGTGACTATTTTTATTTTCTCCACCCTGTCTCCAGAGGGAATTTGTTTTCTTTGGTCAATCTCTTTATTCTTAATTATTCCAAAAATTTCTTCATGTAAATCATTATTTGGAAATCACATTTTTCACAATGAATTTTGCTTCTAAATCTTTGAATTAATAATGTAAATTTAGAATTCAAGTCTTTTCACAAAATTATTTTTCATATTTTAATTATTTTTATTAAGGAATACATGCATAGCACAATGGAATAATATTTGAATTTTCGTTATTCTTCATGTTATTATTTTCATGTCACATGACACGCCGTAAATTTAATAAAATATTATTTCTAGGTTCACATTCAGTCAACCTAGACACGAATTTAAATTTATAAATTAATTCTTTTAATATCTCATAAATTTTATATTTTTATAATTATTTTATAATTCATATTTAAGATTTGTGATTATTCTTTTAATAATATTATTTTTAAGATTTTGACTTGCATTTTCTTTAAAATCGTAATGTGCCTTACCATTCGTACAATACTTGATATTAGTATTTCATTACTTCTAACAATATTCCATTCGAGCATAAGATAAATAAAACTATTTGGCAAATATATATTTTTTTATTTTAAAAGGTAAATTCATTAATTCATTGAATGAATGAAACCATACAACTCAAAGGAAAAATAACAACAATCGTCGTCCTAGACAGTGAATGACAAGCTTCATCAACATAACAAAAGCTTTAAACTCAGCATCAATAGAACATTATGACAAGTTGCAACAGCCTATGTCAAAACTCAAGCACGACATTTCTGAAGTGATTGCAAACACTTAATACATACGGTACAAAAACCAGCCCTAGGTGGTCCAAAGCGGCGAGCAAAAATCGACAAAAGTATCGAGCATTCGCCAAACTAAAGAGGATGACAACAAAATCATCCCTAAAATCAATTGCAAAATAAAGATTACATGCATAAACAATACTAAAAAACGTGCTACAAAAACAGACTAAAAATCAATTATTATTAAATCAATAATCTAAACAATTCAAAATCCAGTTATTGAAAGATTGCTTTCAATATCATTAATTCACATTACTTTAGGGAAAAACAAATACGTGTGATAATTGTTCAACCTATTATTAATACACTCTTTCTTTATCATATAAGTAAACAACTTGTGAAAAAGCAACCAAAGACAATTTTGTTGCTAACTAAAATTATTAATTCTCATTACTTCTACATCCACATTGAATTTCATTTTCATTTCATACGTGTATTTTATAAGATGTCAATGGAATTTATTGATATAATCTCTTCCATATATACTCATTACGCTTCTCACTCTCATATCTTACTATATATGGCTTATAAATTTCAATATAAAATTAAAATCTTTCAAAAATTTTAAAATTAAATTTTAGGTTCGAGTTATTAATCTTATATAAGTGTACAAATTCTTTTCAAAAGTAAAGCCAAAAATTATTTTAAAGGTAGAGATGAATAGTAAATTTTGAAAGAGTCAAAGTACAGATTTTATCATCATATTAATTTATAACTTCATAAAATTTGAAGGGGCTAAATAGTAGATTTCCATTTTGGCTCGGCCCCAATTCTCTTCTAGATTTATTTTGGTTAGTTAATCATTCATTTCAGTACTTATAATTATTTTTTTAAAGGGTTAGCTAGATATATTCTATTTTGTTTGTTTTATAGTTTAAATTTAAATGGAAAATTATTTAGTACACTATAAATAAATTTTTTAGACACCGTGAGTAGGGTTATAAGGATAATACATATCCTATTTAGGGTGTATTAAAACTAAAAATAATAATTAAAAAAATTAAGAATATGTGACTGTTTCTTAATTCCGCTTGTGAAGTAAAAAATTGTATTTCTAGTGGATGAAATAATTACCTATTAAAAATTTGATAAATAAAGTACAGATAACTTGTAGAGTTTCATTTTAACTACATTATCAATGTATTTAATAATAATAATCTATAATTATGATGTAATTTTAATTTTTGTTTAAAAAACATTTTCCCTTTAGGATAATTTCGGTACAAAATCTAAACTATGTCACACATTTTAAATTAATCTTTAAATTTTAAAATGTTTTAATTATATTATTAAATTATTGATGTTATATTAATCGGTCCTTCAATTATTAAAATCGTTAATTTAATTATTAAATCATAATATATCAAATCTTACGTGATATAATTTAATATAAAATTTTGAAGAAAAGAAGACGTTATCCCATAACTTTTAAAAGCATAAAGTAAAATTGATAAAAGAGAGAGTGAGCGGTAAAACTTTTGTAAAAAGCCTTCAAAAATCTAAAATCAAAATTTTTACAATATTTATTTTTCTTTAAACTTTTCATTTAAAATTATATCACATAAGATTTGACATCTCATTTAATGGTTAAACTAATAATTTTGTAACGGAATGACCTTATTGATATAATTTCAATAATTTAATAATATAATTAGACTCTTTAAAGTCTGATGCCGAATTTAAAATAAATAAATCAATAAAATAAAATAAAATAATAATGCCTAAGTAACTAGAAAATATTTAATTATTAATATTATCAAACAATCACGTGGAAACCGCGTGAAATTAGCGGCCCCTAATTATTGGATTTAAAACTAATTAAGTATATTATATTAATATTAATATGAATTATTAAGAAAAAAGGTACGGACGGCGGCTTTTGTCCCCCAATCGTACACCATAAGCCGCTTCACTAAACAGGCTTTTCCCATGCCTAATCAAACCTTTTTTTTCTTTTCTATATAATTTAGTTAAAATAATAATTTCTAATAGCATTTGACAAAAATTTAACATCCTAAAATGTTTCCTATTTTTCTAATATTTAAGGCTTAAAATAGATGTGTTTATAGTTGGGGTTATTTGTCAAAATTCAAAGCTTCGTGCAATATTTGAAAACGTATGGATGATAATATCAAGTTCGAAAAATGGACTTAGGTAAAAAAAGAATCTTTTTTTATTTAATTAGGTTTAATTACACTTGTATTCACTCAAATACTTGTAAGTTTTTTTTTTTGTTATTCAACTCTGAAAAGTTACAAAATAATTATCCAATTATTCAAAAGTTTCTTTTTTGGTCACTAATTTTAAATGGCTAAGGGAAAGATGACGTGTCAGCTTTTCAAATTTGGCATAATAATAATATTAACCCTTAATATTTATATATTGTATTAATTTAGTATTGATTCTAAAAAATTAACCTTTAATGTTTACACATTGTGTAATTTGGTATTTTTTTGTGATCCCTTCACCTAAAAAACTAAAATAAATAAAATAAATCTATCAACTAAATTTGATTGAAAATATACAAAAATAGAAACACCCAAAATTCAAGATAATAATTTTCATCTTTTCTCATTTTCTTAAAACCAAATCTTTAATGTCACAAAAAGAGAGTAAATCTATAAAAAAAAGAGACCAAATTACACAATGTGTAAATGTTGAGAGTTAATTTTTTTGGAATTAAGATTAAATTGAAAAAGTTATAAATATTGAGGGTTAAAATTACTATTATGCCAATTTTAAAAGTTGTCAAGTAATCTTTTCATATCTTTTCATTAGTAATTTAATTGCAGATGACTGAAAAAGAAATTTTTGAATTATTATGTGACCAAAAAGAAAATGTTGAATAGTTAGTGACTATTCTATAACTTTTCATAGTTAAGTGACAAAAAAAATTCTAATAATTGAGTGATTACTAATATAGTTTACCCTTTAAAATATAAATCAAGTTCAAGCTTCAATATTTAAAACTCGACCATAAGTCAGTTTTGTCCATTTTCAAGTTCATAATACTAGTGTATTTCAAAGACCACAAGGAGCATATTCGTTTACCAACCGTCAATTAACTATTTTATTTTTAATTAGTAATAATATAAAATTTTAATATTTATATCTTAATTAATTTAAATTAATTAGAGAAAATAATTATGACATAGATATGATATCATCATTTTTATCATGATAATTTTAATTTTGACCTACGATAATTTTAACTTGACACCTATCACAGTCAAATTTTTTGTCAACAATATATAATTTTAATATTTATCAATTAAAATATTAATCAATATATTTTAAGTTGATTGTAATTAGGGCCCGAGACAATGATTAATCCCATTTTTTTTTTCTTTTTCTTATTTGACTCTACTTTCCTTTGTTAGCTTCTTGTCTTCATTTTCTAATACTTGATTAGATAGTTAATTATTTGATTATGTAAGTATGAAACATGGAGCTCCTAACTTCGATGAAAAATATTGGGGGCTGATCTCTTTGGTCATTTTTAAACCCTAAATTGCCTTTTTTTTTTTGGACAACAATGAAAAGAAATACTACAAAACAGCCCCTCTTCGAGGTACGATGAAAGCTACCTTCTTTTGTATTTTATTTTATTCTCTTGAACTAAATGAGTTTTTTTTTTCTTACAAAACAGCCCCATTCTTTTTTCTCTCTTTTTTTTTTTCCTTTATATGTTTTTTATTTTCGGTCCTCGTTTTTCAAAATATTTAATTATGACGGTAAAAATATCATGGAGGTCCTTATATTGGTAATCAGATTGTTATTTGCCTCTTTTGCACAAAAATGAGCAAATTAGTCTTTGATGTTAGAGTAAAAAGCAAACCATGGTCATGTGGCATCTACATCAGTATGAGGTACATGTGGCATGTCATATGCCACAATTTGACATTCTATCAGTCATGCGTATAGAATTTTTAATAGAAAAGACTAAAATTCTCCTTTGATCTAACATACAGAGTTTAATTTGCCCAAATTTTTATTAGAAATGACAAAATATAATTTGACTCCTAATATAAGGACCTTCATAGTACTTTTATCATAATTTAAACAAAATAATTAATAGTATTGAAAACAAAATATAATCCTAAATTTGAACATAATAGACAAACCAAACAATAATTTAACTATACAAATTTATAACTAATTGAGAATCTAGTTTTGGACTAATGGTGTAATTAGAAAAATAGTTAGGCTAGTTTTTGTTGCATGGTTCATACTTGAAAAAGTTTTGGGACTTCAACCCAAAAAAATTTTAGTTACACCTAATTAATTATATTGGTAATTTTAACCCTAATCAAGTAGACTCGAATTTAAATGTTTAAAATTGTCGTATTCAATGATGAAGTTAGAGAGGGCTAACAGCAACCTTGACCTCAAAAATAATAAAATTATTTTAAAACCCTTTTAAAAATTATAAAATTACAAATTAATATAGTAATAAAATTTTATTTTAATTTCTCAAATATTTATAATTTACTTTTAACTTTTCTGACTTCACTCCTACCCGTACCTAAACTTTTGCCAATGCTAATCGTCAGCTACCCGCAAGTGTTATAAAGTAAGGTTTGAATAGGATTAAAGTTAGGTTTAGGGTTTTAATTAAACTCATTGTCAAAAGGTTGTTTGGGACCTCATCGAGCCATTAAAAGAGAAACTAATTAATCTTGCAAGTTGGACTAATTTAGGTTTTTCTTTTTTGACAATAGTTGTTTAATGTCATATTAGGGAAGTTTATATTAGGTCATTTTCAATTGAGTTATCATTATGACGTGTCACTTCTTACCATTATTTTGTTTTTTTCTTCTCTCTTTTACTTTTTTTAATCACATCAAATATGTGGTTATGATTAACAAAGGGAAAGGATATGTAAATTATCTCTAAACTAATTTATTTCTTACAATAATTGTTATGTTTTTTTTATTGTACTCGAATAACAATTTTTTTATTTTGATTTTATTCAAATACGTATTTATTTTCAAATAAAAATTACTATTTACTTAATGGTCTAAAGTTAGCACCTTTAGTCAGATCAATGATAAAAATTCAAACACATGTCAAAATCAAATTTGAAAATGTCATTTATGGGTTAATTTCACCCCATATTAAACTATGGTTTCGATATTTTAAAAAGTTTTAATAAAATTTTTAAAGTATCAATATTGTATCAACCGTGTCCTTCTATATTAATAAACATTAGCTTGAGTGTTGAATGTTAGCTCGAATTTGACGTGGGGAATCTTTAAAATGCATGAATCAAATTTAAAACAATATGTACCTATTGCCTAGACATTTTAGATCTTACCTGTTAAAAAAGGAGAAAGAAATAGCCCCTTAACATTTAATGACACACTCTCTTTTTAACGTGTCATATCTAAATTATCTACTCATATACACATTAAAATTTGATCCACATATTTGAATTGGTTTTTAATGCCCAAACTAACGTTAGGCTAATAAAAAGGACTTGATTGATAGAACTTGGTTATAGTTTGAGATATCTGATGAAATTAACTCTTTATTTATATATACTTTATGTTAAATTCGAGTTAGTATTTAATGTCTAAACTTATATTAGACTGATAAAAGAATTTAATTGATATCATATCGACACTTTAAAGATCCCATCAAGATATTTTGAAATGATATAAATTAATGTAGAATTTGAGTCTTATTTGAGAATATCTAGTGAAATTGACATTTACCCTAGGATAACAAATATTCTAATTACAAATTACTAGAGGGATTAAAGTGGATGATATAGCATCTAAATTTGAGTAGTAGATTGATGATCAACAATGCTCCATAGGCATTTCCTAGTAAATTAATTAACTTCACATCATATAAATAAGATTACATAAATTCAATTTTCTTTTTTTTATAACATATTATAATTTTACACACCAGATTATATATAAATATGAAATCATCCCAAAATAGATATAACGTAAGGGATAAGTTATATACTAAAAAGTGGAATGGTACTTCATTTATTATTCAATTATTTTATGAAATATTATTTTATAAAATATTATAAAGTAAATGTACTCTTGTATCTTCTTTTAGCCTTTTACCGACATCCAATTTTTTTAATTTCTTATTCTCCTTTATTTTTCCTTCTGTTCTTATTTAATTCTTTTTACAAAATTTATGGAATGAAATTTAAAAGAAAGAAGAGCTAGAATCAAGTAAAAGTATAATATATTAGAAATCGGATTTTACCTTGTTTTTTTATTTATTTAAAGAATAAAATGATCATTATATTGTAAATTTTATTTATTTTTATCGTTAAAATTGACGCGATTAAATATTGATGTACAAGAATTATTTTTCAATAATAAAATTGATAGAATTTTGATAGAAGAATCGGTTTACTCTTTGATCTAAAATACGATATTAATTTACTCATTTTTAATAGAAAAGGCAAAATATAATCTAACTCCTAATACAATGACTTCGATAATACTTTTATCATTAAAATTATTAGAGTATAAATTAATTTTTCGAATTGGATTTAAATTAATAAATTTAGATGAAATAAATGAAACATTTGAAATTATCAAATCATTTCAACTTTAAATTTATTTTTTATTGGATTGATTTTGGTTTTTGGGTTTGAATTTTTTTAAATGATACGTGGAAGTCTCCATAATTCTGTTCCATTTCCATTTTACTCTCCAACGGCGCCTGCTTTTATTTATTTATTTGACATTATTAGTACATTAAGTAATGGTAGATCCGGTAGTCATCATCAAAGCTCACCAAATTATATGTCAAATTCTATCTTCGACTAGAAACTTTAGTTTGAATTTTTTTCATTCTCTTAGTAAGGTGTGGTAATTTGATGTGTGCATATAGAGATATTGAAATAATAAAATACAAAGAAGTTAGTTTAATTTATATTTGTAAGATTTTACTTCAATAAGAATTCTATTATTAAATTCGTAGTACAAATAATGATTTAAACACAATTTTTAATTTTACTCAAACGATGAAAATAACGTTTTCACCTATAGGTAATTGAAAGAAGTGGGGTAAACTTCTTTCCTAGCGTTTGGACTAAGTTTGAATTTTGGATTCATCATTATTGAAGGGCTTTACTCGAATACCATCGTGACCTTAATAGGATTCAACCATAAAATGAATAAGCACACATGATTATATATTTTAAAACAAAACAAATTTTTCTATGAAAGAAAATTTATTTAATTACTTGAAATCACATCAATAATTATTTCCACATAAAATGTCACGTCAACATAATAATGGTTGAGTCCGTCGCTATTCATGGACACTTTAGCATAGTAAAAATGGAAGATGATTTTCATTGGTCAATGAGTTTAATTGATAAAAATTTCAAGTTTGAGGACTTATTAGGTATGTTTTTTTTTTTAAAATACCTATCACTCATATATTACATGTATTCATGATTCTGACATGACAGTTCATACTTACGAGAACAAGATATCAATAGATCAATTGGGTTTCAAGGAGTAAAAAAATTAACTAATACATAAAAAAAAATTAACTAATACATAATCGACATATGATATCTCAGAAATGACCAAATACGTCCCTTTTAAGGTCCTCAAACAACAAAACAGGACTTATAATTTCAGCTATCTCCCTTCTTCTTCTCAAACTCAAGATTTTTTAGAAAACTCAAATTCTAATTATCTTTACTCACAGCTCTTCACCTACCTTATATCGACAAGAATAAATATACTAGTTTGACCGATATTAGAACACAATTAATTGTGGTAATTTTGGGTATATCATTATCATTCTGATTAAATGTTTTTACAGTAATATCAATTCCAACTTTTTTTCTTTTCTTTTCCTTTCATGGGCGGTGGGAGCTGACTAATCATCTCAATGGGACAAAGCTAAAAAGCTTAGCTTAGCCATATTCATTTAGCCAAAGACTATAATTATTTGTAGTTTTCTACCTGCTCCTTTTGAAAGAGAAAACAAAAATAAAATATAAAATTGGAAACACAAAAGTGTATTTCATCAAAGCCAAATTTTTTGTTGTACAAAAGACCAAACCATTTGACCTAAGGAAGACCTATCTCTATTATCAAATACAAACTGTAATTTCACTGTATTTCTATCGGATTTTGAACATTTCTTGGCCCAAAATCTTTTTAAAAGGGAAAAAAATGGTTATAAAATTAGTATGGAAAAGAAACATGAAAAAGTCAAATTCTTGTTTTAGACCTTGTATTATATTTAGTTTGATGGTTTACTCTCTCTACTTTAATTTAATACGTTTTAATCCTTCTACTATTAATTATGTCTTAGTCCCAATCACTAAGCAATTAAAAAATTTAGTTATTCACCTTAAGTGAATTTAAGAAAAAAAAAATCCTTAATATGAAATTCTAAGTCAACCCCGATTTAATTTTTTTTTAATTTTATGTCATGTTAGCAAATTCGACTAAAACATAATATTAATATCAGTGAAGAAGTCAAATTATATTAAATTAAAGTATTAAAACTAAATTTAAAAGTTGAGATTAATATAAACACAAAAGTTCGATTTTAACCTAAGCAAATCCTAAAGTTTAAAACAGCACCTTGAGTCACATCAATAAGGTGAAGTCAGGAAATTGTTTTATGGGAGCCAAAAATGAATAATTTTATTTGAAAAGACTAAAAATGTAATTTTATTATTATATTAACTTGTAATTTTTTAAAAATCAAAAGAACTATATAACACCCTTTCCCTTTGCCCCTACACTTAAATTATATGATTTGCAAACTTGATTTTTTTTTTATAATTAAGTTATCTTCTTTATCTATTTTATGGTACATGAAAATTAATATTTTCGAGGTTCATAGCTATTCCTTATAACAGTTTCATTTTTAAGGTTTGAACTTAAGTTCTTTTCATGAGAATGCAATGCATCTTATCACTACACTCAATATTTATTGGTTATGAGTTTAATCCAATTTTTTTGTTTAATTACATGTGTTCTCACTCATTTTAAAGTTGAAAATTAATTTTGTTAGAATCAGATGTAATATTTAAATAAAACCTTCCTAGCAACAATAACTCTAAAATTCAAACTCGATCGAATATTTGAGAAAGACTTATTCATCATCACAAGCATATTTTACTTTCCAATGAAGATTCAAAAAAGGTGGGGGAATACATGAAACAAGCTGCATAATAAAAACCACTGAAAAACTTTCTCCGATCATCTCAACATATTCATTGTTTGAACCTCACACATGTAGGGGTCCTCTCAGATATAGAGAAAGGTGTCTGTCTCTCCTTCAATTAGAATAAATCAGAGCTGAGCCCTACCCTATATATGTATATATAGCCCTAACAAAAGCCGCCCAAGCTCAACCAAAAAGGATGGCCGGGGGAGACACTTGGTCCAATTTAGGTGAAGATTTTTAAAGTGCAATGGGTGGGGATGTAATATAGATTTATAGCCTTTATCAATAGTACTTACTCTTAACTTAAATTTCTTATTACATTCTCAATTAAACTTAAGTGATTAATACAATGAATCAGTACTCATCGATGAATAAAGGAAAGATTTTATATCCAAATCGACCTGATAGTCAGTGTTAGATATCAAGAAAGAAACTAAATTATAAAAAAGAAGGGGAATGAACGCTTTCGATTAGTGCAGACAGTGTGAATATAGAAGGCCATACAACAATGATTTTATCACCTCAATAACTTAAATGAAAACTTTCAAATAGTTTAATAACTATTTTGTAACCTTTCTAAAGGACAGTGGTGGATTTGGCATGTGCCAAGGGTAAAACATTTAGATGTAAACTGAATGACTAAACTATGTCTAAATTAGAAATCAAATCTATAGATTTTTTATGTACGTTCGAGTGAGGTCTTGGAGGTTTTTCATCAAGATATAGCTAGTGGAACTCCATCTCAATTGATGTAATTTTTTTTCACTAGATAAATATACTTATCCGAAAAAAACATATTATAATATTGTCTATTGATAATTTAAAATGTAGTTTCACAAAAGACATACAATTCTGTCATTTTGGGCCGTAGGGGAGACTTGGTAAACTTCAGACTAATATGCTATGGTCCCCCACTTCGGCCTTTGTAAATAAAGAGAGAGAGAGAGCCATGGGGGATGTGGGATAGGGTTAGAGTGGACCCACTGGGCTTTTTGCATGTGATGGGCATGATTGAGATGATTTATACATAGGGGTGCATTAGCTTTTTGCCCTTTTTAAGAAGATAATTTTGATACATCATCTTAAAAATATTCAAGACTTCAAAAATAGAATTGGAAAGACGAAATAAATGCGTTTAACCTTGTTAAGGGTTAGTTGATTTTGTTAAATAAAGTCTGCGAAGTGTTATATGTTAAGAGTTAAAGTAGATTTTTTTACATGTGTAATATTATCCTCAATTTAAATTTTATTTTTTAATTATACGAGTGTTTAAAGAAACAAAAAATTCACAAAGTGAAAATCCTTTAACGAATGCATAAGAAAGCAAACTAAATTTGATTGCACATGGATGGATTCAAACCCTATGCTCTAAAAATTTAAAAACTTTTATAGGTGATAATGCTACCATTTGATATACTCAACCTCCCCCCAATAAGGGTGCAGTAAAAAATTATTATTTTAACTTCCTTATATAATTAAAATTTACAAAAATATTCAATGCTTTACTTTTGGATTTTGTTGGTAAAAATATAATGGAAAATTTTGTATTAGGAGTTAGATTATATTTTATCTCTTTTACGATAGATTAAAAATAAAATAATCATTGTCAAAATTTTTATCTATTTCTACTGTTAAAAACTAATATAATCGATTTAAGTAACTAACTATTTACGTCTTTGTATGATATGTACTCATGTTGACGTATAATGACTAATTTTTAATAATAGAAATGAATAAATTTTTTAACAAAAAAATTAATTTACTTATTTTTTAATAGAGAAAACCAAATATAATATACAAATTGTGACATAATTGTCTCAAAAGAAAGGGTTACCCACAACTTGTTATCACATGCCTAATCTACTACTAACTTTTTTTTCACACAAACCCAAAGGCCCTCTTTAGCTATTAACAAGAGATGCCTCATAAAAGAAAAGGGGAACAACAAAAATTTCCGTATTTCTCCCGAAACACAAAAGCTTTTTTTTTCATTTTCCATCTTTTAAAAAGGTTGATACTACTACCACGATTCCTTTAAAGCAACACTCAAATTATTGTAGGGTAAATGGGGCTCATCAACTTATCTGGAGTTGGTCGGTTTGATCAGAATTTAATAGTTTTTTTAGAAGTAGTATAATTTTTTCGATTAATTATTAAAATGACTCAACTTAAAAATTATGTACGTAAATGACTTATGTTTTACAATGCATATCAGTGTCGCTATTTCTATTGGCGGCACCACCCCGTAATCACTGAACAATCATCAGCTTTTTTAAAAATATATTTTTTGGTGTCGTCAGATATATTAACGGTACTGGACTGAAGTGTGATTATGTAAAATATTCAGGGGTTGATGATTTTTTAGGGATATATTTGGGTTATTTAAATAAGAATTATATATATATTAAGTTTATTGTTTTTTAAAAAAAACAAGAAGGGTTTCTTTTTATTATTCTTATATTTTTATGTGTTATTTAAATTTAATTTAAAAATGGGATAAACTTAACATGCAAATAAATCAAAATTTTGAAAAGTATTTAATTTGGTGCCGCCATACCTTAAGGTGACACCCTTTTTTCAGCCTATCTAAAAAAGGTAATTGCTTCATTAGGTTCTTAAACGTTTTAGATAATCATACTTTAGTCTAGTGTCGCCAATTTATCTGGCCGCACCCAAAATATATGTATTTTAAGTCTAATGATTGTTCAGTGATGACGGAGTGGTGCGGCCAATGAGAATGGCAGTATCGGTGTGCACTGTATGAAACGGGTCATTTTCGTATAAAATTTTACATCTAGGTCATTTTCTTAATTAATCAACTTTTTTGGATCAATTTAAAGAAAACGAATTTAAATGAAATAATTTTAAAATATTATTATTTAATATTAATTATAAAATCATAAAATTATATTTTAAAATTTTTTATTAAAAAGTGAAACGAATTATTTAAACAAATAAAATAGGTGGATTCAAGTTCGAGACCGAAGTTTGTTCCCAATAAGACCCTTAATGCCTCTTAGAAGTTTTGGGCATGTTTGCGCAAAATCCAGTATAAAATTGGAAGAACTATCATGAAATTGGGCCTTTAGCGATAGGTCCAATGTTGCCTAATGGAATCTAGCTACGAGTTATATTTGCAAAAATAAAGTCTTGTAAATTTGATATTTTGATCATTTATATTATATAAATTTTAACACACTTAAACATTCGTTTTTTTAATAATATTTATAGTATAATCATTCAAATATTTAAAATTATTAAGTCCTTCAAGTGGTATAATTATATATAATTTTATTGGGTTGGTATTTGATATAATAATATTATTATGTCATTCAATTTAACCCTTTCGATATTAATTAAAGATTGCTAATCAAGAAGTGATAAAGCTGCTTTTGAGGCCATTACCTGCTTTCTAAAAAAATATATCTATTAGTATTTGTAATTTACCCGCTTACATACCTCAAGATATTCCCTTTTTTCTTTCTATTAATGCATATTGTCTATTATTTTAGAGCGTTTGACCCAATTCTTTAGGCATTGTGTAACATCATTGAAGAATATATATAATTGCTACTATGACCCATTTCTTTCAAAACGGTAAGCTTCTCCAGGCATTCAACTTAATTAACTATTGTGGTACTTGTCCCTAAAGGCGAAGCCCCAATGAGATTAACAAACTATAGACCAATTCGTCTTGCTCCGTGGTTAACAAATGTATTACCAAGGTAATTGCCAATAGATTGCAAAACTTACTACTTTTTGCACATAAGTAGCAGCCAGTGTTCCTTTATAAGAAGGTAGGACCATCATAGATAATGTCCTACTATCACTAAGAGATAGTGAAGGAAAGCTTTTGATTCTAAAAATTGAGATTTTCTATTAGACACCTTACACGCCATGGTGCTTCTTACACCTAAATCAAAATTAAATTAAATTTACAGTATATCAAGTATGGTTAAGCAACAGCTGATATGGAAGGTTATTTGATGGAAATAACCCATACACTTATGAATGATGAGCCTTTTTTCTTGGATGTTGATATAAAAGATATGATTGATAAGTCTTTCTTTGATGGTTTGTGTTCACTTTTGGCAAGTTCACCAAATAAAAGTTATCAAGATCAGATGACCGAAACAATAACAATTGAAACTCAAGATGCAGGACTTGGAGAATCATATGAAGTTGCAGGGTCTTGCAATTTGGATGAGCCTTGCACTTTAAACAGTGAAGACCGAGAAATTCCATGCAATGAAGATGTTATCTTCTCCAAACAGCTACAAAACAATGGCAGTTTCCTTAACTGGACATGAAAAACCTGACAATCCTTTATTTGCACACGTAAAAGATAGTGAGGATTTACCGTGTGTAGCGGTTGTAGCCCCTGCAGGTGATAGTTTTGTATCCAATGGTTCATCCAATAGCCACAACAGTTGTCCACAGGTGAATCCTTCTGCAATTAAACAAGAAGTGGATGCTTTACGCACGATTGTTGATCATCCACCACCAGAAGCAGAAGAGTTACTTATTGAAAGTGATGAAGATGTTCCTTATTTCTCAGATGTCGAGGCAATGGTATTGGTATGCCATCAACTATTACTGATCATGTCACTTTAATTATTGTCATCATTATTTGTTCCTAATTTTATTCATGTTTTTTTAACAGATCCCTGATATGGACTTGGATCCAGATGACCAAGATTTATGTGACTGGGAAGGTAATATAAATTCACATCAATTCGATCTTTGCTTTAATCTCAAATGTTGCCTTGTAGATGAAGAATCCAATATTTCCTTCTCTCCGTGCAGTCGCTAGATATCAGCACGAAGATAGTAAAAGAGCAACTATAAGGCTAGAGCAGGGTCCCAATTCTTACATGCAAAGGGCCATTGCATCCAACGGAGCCTTTGCTATTTTATACGACCGTCATTCCAATCATTATTATATTAAGAAACCTGAGATATTCTATCCTCGTACCAATTACCATTCTCATGTATTTGGATGATATTTGGAGCTTGTATACCTATATCCGTGTGCTGGACATAGGTACTTCATGAAAAATGAAGAGTCCAAACAAATATGGGAGATTATAGGATAAAAGCATCATGGAGATTTTTATATTAAAGTCAGATTGTATTTTGTTCTCTTTACTCAAAACATGGACAAATGAATCTTTGTATGTTAGATCAAAGAGGAAATTAGACATTTTTGTTAAAAATTTCATCTAAATCTATTATTAAAAACTGACATGACTTATTCACATATACTTTACGTTGACGTAGACGAACCAATTTTTAATAGTAGAAATAGATAAAAATTTTAACGAAAAAACCAGTTTGCTTTTAAAGCTAGTGTACATAAACTAATTTACCTATTTTTTAAGTAAAAGAGACAGAATGTAATCCAACTCCTAATATAAAGGCATTGTATTTTTGCAGATTATAATTTTGATGGATTAAATTTTTTTTAATACTTTAAGCTTTTTGATTGTGTAGATTTTACTTGGTAAAACAAAAGAAAATTTCATTGTTGACATTGACTTAGGAAGACAAGGATGTGCTACCAATGTGTCAATGCAGCACGTAAGATTTGCCATGTCTTTATATATATATATATATATATATATATATGCATGTAGTAAAATTACCATAGAGACTCTTATATTAAGAGTCAGATTATATTTTATTCTTTCTATTGAAAAAATAGGTAAATTAGTCTCTGTACCTTACATTAACGAATAAACTGGTCTTTTTGTTAAAAATTCCATTCATTTTCTCATTTAAAAACTGGTTTTTGTATGTCAAGTACAAGTGGCATGTCATGTACACGTCATATGCCATCGTCTAATTATTCCATTAATCACGTTAATTTTTTATAGTATAATTTGAATGAAATTTTTAACAGAAAGGATCAATTTGCTCTTATACTAACGTATAGAGACTAATTTACCTATTTTTTTTAAGAAGAGAGAGTAAAATACAATCTGACTCCTAATACTTGTATGTATGTACATAGGCATGTATAGTCAAGTCATTATTCCTATAAATAGCTATATCATTTGAATGTTTTGCCTATTAACAATGTAATAGGCAATTATCAACATTGAAGAAGATGGATCTTTCCATCTTAAAAACCTCGGCAAATGTTCGATATCGATAAACAATGAAGTAGCTCCTGGACATAGCCCAAGTCTAAATTCTGGATGTTTGATTCAGGTACTTTTTTCATCTTCCTTTCGTAAATATATGCGGTAATATGTATCGAACATTGTGACATACATATTTTGATGCTGCAGACCTTTTTTTTCTCGAGTTCGTCAACAATTGTTGATCTGTTAACGATGATTTTGCAGATGAGGGGAGTCTCGTTGATCTTCGAGACGAACCAGACATGTGTGAAGCAGCATTTGAATAGCGTGGCTGAAAAAAGGGTAAGCTTGTGAGCCCTTTGTTAAAGCTTTGTGCTTTATGAACAAAGATGATTTACAATTGGAGCCATTGCTCACCTTTGTTTTGTGGTTAGTTTCATGTAAATTACTGATCACTTTTTACTCTTGTAAAGTATATAATTTGACATAATGATAAATTTAACCTTAATGTTTACTTTTTTTTTTTGGTTTATTTGACTTTTAATTAAATTTGGTCCTTAATTTTTAAAAATTAGTATTTAACCTTAATGTTTATATATATATTTTGTCTATTTGGCTCTTTTTTAGTTAAATTTGGTCTTTAACTTTTAAAAATTAATTGTTAAGTCATTTACCATTTACGAAAGAGTAAAAGAGTTGAATTGCTGTTTTTTAATGGAAATATTGGCTAAAGGGTTAATTATTTAAATATGATAGTTTGCATTGTAATTTATTTATATATATTTTTAATTTTATGAATTTTTAAAAATATATTTTATATTTATTAAATTATCTGTTGATATGGCATATAAGATAAATAGTGTCGAGCTAATATGAAGTTTAACGTTTTAGTCAACATTTTTATTAAAAATAATTTAAATTTTTAAAAGATTAATAATCAATTTTAACTTAAAAAATATAAACATTCATCATTAAATTTATATTTATGTCATATAAATTCACTTATGGTCTTTCAAAATTGCACCGAAGTCAATGACAAATTCACCACAATTTGAGACTTTCAAACTTGTAAATTTGATTCAACTTTCATAATGAAAAATTAAAATTTTGAATATATTTAATTTTAATCTAAAATTATTTGAGATAGAAATAATTGAGTATTAAATTGAATGACAGAACTTGAAATAATCTTAAACGTGGCACGATCTGAACAATTTACCCAATTTAAAAAATCAACTAGCAAACATAGAAGTTGAAATATTCTCAATCTTTGTATTTTTCGTATTTGAAATTTAATTCATTGTTTTTTCTCAAAATTTAATCCTCTTAACTTTAATGACATAAACAATTAAACTTGTATATTTAAATCTAAAAAATGAAAATTTTAAATTCTCAAAATAAAAATAAAATATCTAAATTTCAAATATATAAAGAATACATGAACTTGAGTATATTTTAGCGAAAACCCTAATGGCTAGAGTAAAATTAATCAAATTAGAAATTATATGAACTCAAAATAAATATGTTATACTACCTCAATGAGTCCCCTACACGTATCCTTAACATGCGAACTTCATGCTACACACGTGTTCTCGTTAGATGAACTTTACACTAAGCGAACCTCAAATATCGAACAGTGAAATAACAAACTCTCACTAAATCATTTTTATTAAAAACGCATATAACCTTGAACCCATTAATTATCTAACCATCTTAAAATATCATATCACCAACCTAAAATGTCATATTACCGCCACTAAAAAAAATTGTGATCAAGATTTGTCTCCCATATGTAAACTCACTCACAAGATCATTGAATACTCATCCAAACTTTTAGAACCTTCTTCCCCAATTATTCTCACTTCTAAACTCTCTTCACCACCACCATATAATAAGACTCTTCACCCTAAATCAAGATGAACCGCCGTCATCTCCATCATTTAAACGTCCTTGTTGATTCTACTTATCAACAAAATAAAAAAACTTTAAAACTTAAATTAACCCGAATAAAATTAATTGCATTCATATTGACCCCAACCAGAACCAATCCCCTAAGTGTGAGACCCTACAAGATCTAGACCATGTTCAAATCACAAATCGTAAACTCAGGAGTGCACATGACATGAGATTCACCAAAATAATATATTTAGTATATACTGATACACTCAGTATCAACCGTTACTTTCGAATCTTGAAGAAGATTGTTCATACAATATAATATTTACACATATATACATATATATACACACAGACAATAGCCGTACGGTACAATCAAAACCTCTCCATTTTTCCCAGTTTCCCTTATTCAACCTCAGATCCAAAAAAAGATGTTTAAACCTATTGTTTTCATGTTCATATTCACAAAGCTGTTCTTTTCTGCAAATTCCAAAACACATCCAGCTGATATAAAAGCACTCAATGCTCTCAAAAATGGCGTCGACCCTCGTTCCATTACACCTGGATCTTGTTTAAGTTCATGGGATTTCACCATAGACCCATGTGATAACATCTTCACCGATCATTTCACTTGCGGACTCAGGTGTGACCGAGTCGTTTCAGGTTTGGTCCGAGTCACTGAAATCACCATTGATCCTGTTGGTTACTCTGGTTCACTCACTTCAGTTCCATGGAACCATCTTCGTTATTTGAACACGTTGGATATATCAGATAATTCGTTTTCCGGGTTGGTTCCGAACGAGTTCTCGAATTTAACTCGTTTGCGTCGACTCGGTTTGTCTGGCAACTCATTCGCCGGCGAAATACCTTCCGTTCTTGGCTCACTTCATCAGCTTGAAGAACTTTACTTAGATAACAATCGGCTCCATGGAGCTATTCCTTCAAGTTTCAACAACTTAACAAAGCTGAAACGACTCGAAATCCAACGGAATTATATCTCCGGCGAGTTTCCCGATTTGGGTTCACTTAAAAATCTTTACTTCATCGATGTAAGTGATAATAATATCTCCAGTGGAGTTCCGTCGACGTTGCCATTATCGCTTGTTGAGCTTTCGATGGGGAACAATAAATTAAATGGAAATATTCCCCATGACATCGATAAGGTCAGGTTCTTACAAGTCTTGGATCTCGGTCACAACATGTTTTCCGGCACCGTACCGTCAGTTTTGTTCCGGCATCCGTCCTTGGAACAACTCACGCTTTCTTACAACGAGTTCTCGTCATTACAAGCACCGGCAGTCGACATAACTTTAAACAGCAACTTGATAGCTCTCGATTTAAGCTACAATAAGCTTCGAGGTTTGTTGCCGACTTTCATGGCGTCGATGCCGAAGCTGACGGCTTTGTCTTTGGAACATAATGAGTTCACGGGCATGATACCGGCTCAGTACGCCGTGAAAGCTGCTGTTGCCGGGAATGACAATACGTCGTCGTTCGAGAGGCTGTTGCTCGGTGGGAATTACTTGTTCGGACCGATTCCGGGGCCGTTGTTGGGTCTTAAACCGGGTTCTGCTGACGTCAGCCTGGCGGATAATTGCTTGTATCGTTGCCCTGATGCCTTCTTCTTCTGCCGCGGCAGGGATCAGAAATCGGCGGTGGATTGTAAGAGCTTCGGTCCTACTATTCCTTAAGAGATCGACTAACATTTGTATTATATTTGGCATTGTTCTTATTATCAATGGTTTACAATAGAAATTTTAGAAACACAGTTTTGTACCTTTTGTATGCTGTTTTACATTTTTTGAACTAAATCTAAAAATCAGAGTTGAATCCAACTTTTAAATCAAATTAAAGGATAGAACATTGGATCCATCATTAGAAACCACATTAATAAAAAAAGTAGTCAAGATGACACAAATGAACTTTTTTAGCTTACCTCGTCAGTCACAAGTGTAGAACCTTTTCTTGCATGGCTCACATGCACATCATCAATCTCTATCCATTATCGCTCACCCAAAACTTATTGTGCCCCCTCAATAGTCCATCATGATGGGACATGTACCATACATGTATTAAAATCCCAAATTAAGAGAAAGTCACTTACAATTATAAATACTTCGCTCTAGCCTAGAGGAAGAGGTTTCTCCCTTTTCTTCTCATTTGGCTCCTTTCACCTAAAAAACCTAGATCAAAGACACCACAAACCCAGCTTCACAGCCCTCTGCATGCCACCCTTGAATCGTCACTCAAGCCTTCTCTTCCTTCTTATTCTCAATAAATTCTTTTATTTTATTTTCAAGAATTTAACCTAAAAATAACATTATAAACAACTTAAAATCAACAAAAAAATTAAAATCATTAATAATTAAAATTACAATTTTAAATTTCAAAATTAAAATGACTAAATTTATTGAAATAAAAAAGAAAATTAAAAGTGATTTGAAGCATATTGGTAAAAGTATAATAAAGATTTTTGTATTATAAATATATT
Source organism: Gossypium arboreum (assembly GCF_025698485.1). NCBI lineage: Eukaryota > Viridiplantae > Streptophyta > Magnoliopsida > Malvales > Malvaceae > Gossypium > Gossypium arboreum. The sequence goes on from NC_069075.1 coordinate 142,950,345, forward strand.
TGCTTTTTGTCCTCTTTACTTAAAAAGAACAAATTAATTCATATAGGTAAGAATAAAGAGCGAATTGGTTATTCTATTAAAATTTCATCAATTTATATTATTAAAATTTGATCAAATACATTAAAAAATACACATTGCATGTCACATGTATCTTTTTGATTATTCGTTAATCATATCAAATTTTAACAATAAAATAAATGAAATTATTTAATATTTTATTTATTTTGCAAAATGCAATACGAGTAGTGGAGTAAAAGGCCATGGAATTGTGCTCTTTTCAGGATTGGGTATGCATTTTGAGGTCTCAACCATTGCTTTGGGAAGTTGAAAAGCAATAACTTAGCTTATTATTGCAGAATTTTGCGGTAATATTATAGTATTTCCACCATGTGGCTTTCGATGCTTTTGCTCGCAAAGTACAAATGGGGTAGATATCTATAAATACTTTTTTACAATATTTAAATATTTTAAAATTTCAATAGGTTTATTTATTGACATTAAATTTGAGTTTTTTAATACAATAAAAAATGGCAGAAATAGCGCAATCAAATAATTATTTATGGAAATAGCACGAAAATATTGATTGGGGTATCACGTAATGTGTATGATAAATCTCAAAATTATATATGAATGTTGATTTAATGTGTAATTTATATATGAATTTTGATTTGGTAAAATTATATACAAGAAATTTTGATTGTAGTTCAAATGTATATATATAAAACTTCAAGTTTTAGTCAACTATACATATTTATATTAGATAAATATGCAATATGTATACACTTGAAATAGTTCTATATTGATAATAATGTTCTTGATTTGTGAAAATTGAATAAAAAATCATATATAAAATTGCAAAAAATTCATATATAACGTTGCACATTTGACCAAAGTTAATGTATAATTATTTTCGTAGAAAGACCTCTTTGACCCTTCTAAATTTTGATATTGAGAAAATTAGTCACTCTCAAAAAATTTAGAGCAATTCAGTCGATGTTAATTTTGAAAGTAAGTAACTAATGACAATTAATCATAATGATAATATTTTTGGTCAATTGTACATATTTTTATTGGTATAATAAAAATTTTAGCCTTCAAAGTTTACGCATTATGTCAATTTGGTTTTGATGTAATAAATTCACCTCAAAACATTTACACATTCTATTAGTTTGGTCTTCATTTAACAAACTTAGCCTGCAATATCTACACATTCTGTCAACATTTTCACAAAATATATAAACATTAATGGCTAAATTTATTATTATATAAATTAAAATTATATACGATTGACAAAAAATATTAATAGTCATTAATTTTTCTTAAGTACTCACTTTTAAAATTGACATAAATTAAATTATTTCAATTTTTTAAAAGAGACCAATTTACTATAGAAGAAGTGCTTTTATCGAAATTTTAGATGACTATTAGGGCTATTCTATGCATTTAATTTCCTTTTAAGATTCTTTTGTACGGTGATTAATGTTTGCATTTAAGGATCCAATTTCATGGTAATGTTTTATTAAGGTAAACATTTACCAAAAGTTAGTGTTCATTGATTGATTGCTAATTAACCAATGCTTCGATTCATAATTTTCATTAGCTCTTAAATAATAGGAAAAATATGTTTATGCGTGTCAAAATTATATCATTATCATTACAATAACAACTATATTAATTAAATTAAAATTTAATTTAATAAATTTGGTAAAAAGTTCATACTTAAAATGGAATGTTTGGTAAATAATTGGATAGTTAAAACATATGAGTAGTCCATAAATTATTGGGTATGGTTTTATTACTAACTATGGATTCTTTCTCCTCAAATAAGAAATAAATAAATTAGATTCATTCATACAGAAAAAGCACTAAAATACTACTACTAATGGTAACACACATTTATGAAAGAAAAGAAATCAATCTTATAAAAATAATGCGAAATAAAACTTAAGAAGGGTCTTTAATGCAATGTGCCAGCGATAAGAGCAATGCACATGAAAGTTGTACATTGGAAAGAGTTATTTTTTTTATCCAATTCAATCTCACACTCACACCCATCCATTTAAATTACCACACACATGTAATTTATTAATTGAATTGTGACTTTGAGAACGAGGGGAACACTCCTAGCCAAATTAATGGATCAAATATTGGGGTTCCATGGGAAATAGCTACTAATGTTTGTATGCACGACTGTTTGCAAGATTTTAGGTTGGAGTTTTGTAGATGGAATAAATAATATTAAGAGAATTTTATTAAGAGTTTAATTTGGCTCAAATTTTAAATTTAATTGAGATTTAATATGATTATTGAATACTTTAAACATTTATTATAATATATGCAAAAATAGAGGGTTGGTAGCAATCTTCACCCCAAAAATGAAAATTTATTTATATAATCTCTTTAATGTGTATGAAGTCACAAGCTAGTACAATGATAAAAATATACTTTGATTCTTTCCAAATTTCATTATTCATTTGTGCCTTTAAAATAGTTTTCTGACTTCACCTTGAACTTTAAGTTGTGTTATTTATTACTATATAAAGCTTTTGATTGAATTGGTGTCACATATCAATCGAATCTCAACTTAATTGTAAAATCACCAAAAGTCTATTCCTTTTACAAAGCAACACATATTATTTTGAGGGAATTTATATCTTTTTTGTATTTTAATAAATCTAAAAAAATACATATACATAACAAAAATTATGAAATTTAAACCCAATACATCATAATATTTGTAACGGCCTAATTTTCAGTGGTGTCGGAAATGGTGATTTGAGATCACTAAATTCGACAAATAAGATTGAACAAGATAGTAATTTAATATTTATGAGTCAAGTAAGAATTTAGAAGAATTTGTGAAATGGTGAAATTAGTGAATTAAAAGAATTTATTAGGTCAAGCGGGTCAAAAATGAGGTATCGAGACCTCAAAGTTGAAAATCGAGCTATAAATATTTTTATAAATATTTATGGAGTGTCATTGAGTTAGTATTAAAGTTTCGTTAGAAAATTTTAACGTTTGGATGGCTAATTAATTAAAAGGATTAAATTGAAAATAGTACAAAATTTGTTAAATTGTGAGTAAATAGCTTAAGTATTTAAAAAGATGGATTTAAAGAGAAATTAGACCCAAAGGTTAATGGCTGGACGGTTTGGGTATGAAATAAGCAAGAAAACAATGTGAACAAGGGGCAAAATTGGAAATAGATAAAAGTTAATAGTTAAATAATGATGTAATTGAAAAATCTAGACATTTCTTCATATTTTCTCAGCCAAAACGCCATAGAAGGTCTGGAGAAAGCTCGTTTTTCATATTTTTACATCATGTGAGTCTAATTATTGCTTTTTCTTGATAATTTTTATGTTTTTATGACTTTTACAATTAGGTCCACTTGTAGAATTCATTAGTTTTTGATTTTATGGGTGAAATTGGAAGTTACCCTGGATGGATAAGGGAATTTTATGATGAATTATTATGAAATTTAAGTTCTAATTTCATATTAAGGTGGTTTTATTAAGTGATTTTGATAGGAAATGATATTTAGGACCTAATTGTGAAAAAGTTGTGAATTGAAGGTTGCTGTTGAAATTCAGAATATAAAAGGTTTTGAAATAGTTTATAATGATAAAATAAAGTGTTAATTGAGAAAAATTAGTTCAATTGATGGGTGAATTGAGTAGCGACTAAATTGTGAAAACTGTAAATTTTGGGGTAAAAGTGCAATTTCAAAATTTGAACAGCATAAATTGTGAAGTGAAATAGAAATCAAATAAATGCTAATGAGTAGAAATATTTTATATTATAGATCAAGAATCCAAAGAAGAACGAGGAAAAGAAAAAGTTATGAATAGTCCCTAAATTTCAATATCTTCTACAAATTAGCGGGTAAGTTCATATGGTTGAATTTAGATGTTTATTTGTGAATGATTGAAGTTTATAATGTGTTATTATATACTGAATTTGTTGTGGGATTGTGTAGATTTTGTTAATGAAAGAATAAATGTGGAAATGCAAATTAGGAAAAACACAGATTGAGTACGTTCGTATCGTGACGTGTGATGAATTGACGGATAAGACCATGGTTGTTCCATGGCAAAGCGTGAAATGTAGGTATGGTATCATCCATACTGAGTTGTGAAATGTACGTATGGTATTATCCATCTTGAAATGTGAAATGTAGGTATGATATTATCAAATCCATACTGAGTTAAGAAATGTAGGTATGGCATTTCCCATACCGAGTTGAAAAATGTAGGTATGGTATTTCAATGAGGAAAACCATACGGAGTTGTGAATCGTGGCATTGAGCAACGACGTACTCAATTTCGTAAGCCGTTTCCTAATTTGGTTATAAGAAATAAAGAGAAGTGATCCAAATGGAAGAGATTGAGTAGTTATTCTTGTTGAGCTCAACTATGTGAATTATTATAACAATGGTTGTGAATCGCAGAAACTTTAGTAAGTGTTTTGGTATTGTTTGGAAATATTATGTTTGGTAAGCATTACTTTTAACCTATGAACTTACTAAGCTTCAATAAGCTTACTTGTGTGTGTTTAATATTTTTATGTAGATTGACTTGAAGTGAAGTGGGTAGATCGGATCAACACAACAAAGCACACTATCCAGATCAATTCCGGTAGCTTTTGTTTTATGTTTGAAGATTTATATGGCATGTATAGAGTTTAAATGAAATGAAGTAAAGATGTTATAAACTAGTTAACAACATTTTGTACTAAAATAGTTTTTGGTTAGTAGCAGTAGTCTGAGTTTGAAAATTCACCATAAATCATAAAAATATAATTATAGGTTGAATAAAATATTAAATTAAGTCTTATTGAATCTAGTTTCACATAGAAGAAACGGTGTAAGCAAAAGGCTTTCATATCAGGAGATATTTGAATTTTTGTGAGACAAGGTCAGAGTGATTTTGAACTCCCCTGTTCTGATTTGTAAAAATCATTAAAAATTATAAAAAATTAATTATGAGTCATACTATATATGTATGGATTCCTTATTGAGTCTATTTTTAATAGAAATAAACGTCTTGGTTATTTGAATTCTGTACATGGAGAAATTTGGTTCAGTAGTGAACAGGGGTCGAGCAGCCGAACCCTGAAACAGGGGAGACTTCAACTAATAAACTGTACTAATTGGCCCAACCAAAAATTCTAGAAAAAAATTAGTAAGTAGATATATGAGCCTAGATTTGGGGAAAATTTACGGATTTAGATTTCGAGTTTTGTAACTCGAGATATTATTTTTTTTGCATCTGTAACGCAGTTGGATAGCTTGTCTGGAAAGTGTGATATAAATTGTTTGAATTTGTTTAAGTGCTCAAATAAGTTTAGTAATGCCTCGTGCTCGACTCCGGCGACGGTCTCGGGTAAAGGGGGTGTTACATTTATTGGTATCAGAGCTTTGGTTTAGTCGATTCTCAGAACGAATTTGATGTGTAAAGTGTTTAAAAATACATGCCATATAAATCTGTGATAGTGTGATGTGAATGATCCGATCTAATTACTAATTTTTGTTATAGATTGTAAAGATGTCTGATAGACCCGATGGTGCTAGTCAGGAAGAGGAAGTTAATAGTAGAATCTGAGACTTACGAGCGGGGAACAAGTGGTAATGTCCCGATTTCTTTGATGAGAGAGGAAGAACTTAAAAATATGATTTATGGATTAATGAATCGGTGGTATCATGAAACAATACAAGGAAGAAGTCAGCACAACAACCTCCTCCTCCCCTCTTGTACCACCGGTTACAACCCGGTTGCTCCTTTTTAATAGATGAATCTAGCAAAAGAACACCAATTGAAAAACTCGAAAGTTTGGAGTGAAGAATTTCGAGGAGATCGGACGATGATCCGGTTAAAGCGAGTATTGGTTAAAGAGTTTGGAGAGAGTTTTAAACAAATGATGTGTTCTCCGGAGGACTATTTGGGATGTGCGTTCCGCTATTGAAAGAAGAAGCGTATAATTGGTGGGAAACCATTGAGGCGATGGTACTGCAGATAAACTTACAGGAATTCTTCCAAAACGAATTTAAGAAGAAGTATGTGGGAAAGAGATATTTAGATAAGAAGAAGAGAATTTCTTGATCTTCGACAAGGGAATAAAATAGTGGCGAATATGAAAGAGAATTTGTGTATCTCAAGAGATATGCTCGGGATGTTGTAAACCGACAGAGGAAGAAATGTGCATTAGATTTGAAGAAGGGCTTAATGATGAAATCGAATGATGATTGGAGGTACAGAGTTTCGAGAATTTGTGATTACATCGATCGAGCTCAAAAGATGGAAGAAGTGTATAACGAGAAAGATGCAAAGAGAAAGAAGAGGTAAAGAGGTATACAAAAGAAGTTTCTCTAGATCAACTTCGACTTTTTCGGCCAAAAAGTTCAAAAATGATTCTGGTCGACCTGTTATAATCTCGGAATGATCGAATAAAAGTAAAACGACTCAACAAGATGTCGGAGTAACTAAGAAACCAGCAGCTAGTGCTAGTAGTGTGCAAAATATTCCGAGACTTAGATGTAAAAATTGTGGTAGATTTCATATTGGTGAGTGTTGGGGAAGAGCCGAGCTTGCTATAAATGTGGTGGAACTGATCATTTTATTCGGATTGTCCTCAATTATTAAAGAAGATAGAGAACAAGGGAGAAGCAAGCAAATACTCCTCGAAAGGTAAACGTTCGGTCAAAGTAGTCTTCTTTGGGACTGTTCATTCGGGAACGAGATATCTGCATGACTCGATCGAGACAAGAGTACCTGCACGTACATATGCTATCCGGCAAGGGAAGAAGCTTCGCTCCGGATGTGATAGCTGGTAATTTCTATCTTTTGATGATTCGTATATGCTTTAATTGATCCCGGATCTACACATTCATATATTTGCCTTTGCATTAGTGTCGAAAAGAAAATGACTATTGAGTCCACCGACCTTGAATTGCAAGTCACTAATCCACTAGGGCAAAGTGTGTTGGTTAATTTAATATGTCGAATTGTCCTTTGAAAATACAAGGTCGTGAATTCTCTGCTGATTTAATGTTGTTACCTTTCGAGAATTTGATGTTATTCTTGGAATGGATTGGTTGATTGAACACGATGCCATAGTGAATTGTAGAGAAAACGGATTGATTTAAAATGTCGACAGGGAAATAGTTTCACTAAGTTTTGGGATAAAAGAATGATGTCAAAATTATTTCAGCTTTACTGTTTCGAAAATTGATTCGGAAGGTAATGAAGCATTTTTAGCTTATATTCTTGATACTCGGGGTTCGAATTGAAGATGGAACAATTGTCGATTGTTAATGAGTTTCTTGATGTGTTTTCGAGGAATTACTGGTTTACCCCGGATCGTGAGGTTGAATTCACAATTGATGTAATTCCTGCATGCACTCCAATATCAATAACACCGTATAGAATGGCACCGGTGAGTTAAAAGAGTTGAAGACACAGTTGCAAGAGTTATTGGATAAAGGGTTCATCAGACAGAGTACATCACCTTGGGGCGCACCTATCTTATTTGTGAAAAAGAAAGATGGTTCGTTGCGATTCTGTATTTATTACAGGCAGTTGAATAAGGTAACAATTAAAAATAAATATCCATTACCTCGTATCGATGATTTATTTGATCAACTGAAAGGTGCTGCAGTGTTCTCAAAAATAGACCTTAGATCTGGGTATTATCAGCTGAAGGTTAAAGAGTGTGATGTGCCAAAGACTGCTTTTCGAACTCGGTATGGTCACTACGAATTTTTGGTAATACCTTTTGGTTTAACGAATGCCCCTGCTGCATTTATGGATTTAATGAATCGAATTTTTCAGTCTTATTTGGATAGATTTTGGTGGTATTTATTGATGACATATTGGTCTATTCAAAGACGAATCCGAACATGCACAAGACTTGAGAATTGTACTACGACGTTGAGAGAAAACGGTTATATGCGAAATTTAGTAAATGTGAGTTTTGGCTTCATGAGGTTGGATTTCTGGGTCATATTATATCAACTGAAGGAATTCGTGTGGATCCAAGTAAAGTTTCAGCAGTGGTGAATTGGAAAACACCGAAGAATGTAACTGAAGTGCGAAGTTTTCTGGGATTAGCAGGATACTATCGCCGTTTTGTAAAGAATTTTTCCATGATTGCTTCACCAATGACTCGTTTATTACGTAAGAATGTTGAGTTTATATGGTCGATGAATGTCGTGAGCTTTGATCGATTAAAGAAAATGTTAATGAAGCTCGGTCTTAACTCAACCGAATCAGTATACCGTATGTTGTGTCTGATGATGCATCTTTAAGTGGTTTGGGTTGTGTGTTAATGCAATCGGGAAAGGTGGTGGCTTATGCTTCACGGCAATTAAAACCACATGAAAAGAATTACCCTACACATGATCTTGAGTTAATGCAATTGTTTTTGCCTTAAAAATTTGGAGACACTATTTATATGGTGAGAAGTGTTATATGTATACGGATCACAAAAGTTTGAAATACTTAATGACTCGAAGGAACCGAACTTAAGACAGAGACGGTGGTTAGAGTTCTTTGAAAGACTATGATTTGGTTATTGACTATCATCCGGGAGAGCTAATGTAGTTCTTGATGCCTCGAGTCGAAAGTCATCCTTGTTTGCACTTCTGCAATGAATGCTCATTTGGCTTTTAATGAAGAAGGTGTCGTATTAGTAGAATTGAAGGTAAAACCAATGTTTCTTCAACAAATTCAGAAGCTGCAGAATGAAGATCCAAAATTGGTGCTGAAACGGCAAATGGTTCGGGATAATTTAGATTCAGAGTTCAGTATTGATGATGAAGGTATATTGCGCTATCATAATAGGATTTGTGTTCCCAATAATTCTGATTTAAAGAATGATATTCTTTCTGAAGCACATAATAGTATGTATTCTATTCATCCGGGTAGTACAAAAATGTATGGTGATCTGAAAAAGACATATTGGTGGCACGGTATGAAAAGAGAAATTTCAAATTTATTGCAAAATGTTTGATTTGCCGCAAGTTAAAGCGAGCATCAAGTGCCAACGGGTTTATTACAACCCATTATGATTCTGAATGGAAGTGGGAGCATATTTCAATGGATTTTGTGTCAGGATTGCCTGTGACTCCAAGAAAGAAAGATTCGATATGGGTGATTGTTGATAGATTGACAAAGTCAGCACACTTTATTCCAGTTAGAACAGATTTTTCACTTACTAAGTTAGCAGAATTATATGTGTCAGAGATTGTGAGACTACATGGAGTTCCAATATCTATCATTTCAGACCGGGATCCGAGGTTTACTTCAAGATTTTGGAATAAATTGCAAGAAGCCTTAGGCACGAGATTGAATTTTAGTACAGCATTTCATCCTCAAACAGATGGACAGTCAGAGCGAGTGATTCAAATTTTAGAAGATATGTTAAGATATTGTATACTCGAGTTTGGTGACAGTTGGGAAAGGTATTTACCGTTATGAGTTTGCTTACAACAATAGCTATCAGTCTAGTATAAAAATGACACCATTTGAGGCTCTTTATGGTAGAAAATGCAAGACTCCATTGTGTTGGTCTGAATTGAGTGAATCAAAAATAGTTGGGGTTGATTTGATTCGAGAAACCGAAGAGAAAATTCGGATTATTCGAGATAGTCTAAAAGCTGCTTCAGATCGTCAGAAGTCATATGCGGATTTAAAACGAAGAGACATAGAATATGCAGTGGGTGATCGAGTATTTTTAAAAGTTTCACCATGGAAAAGGGTGTTACGATTTGGTAAAAAGGGAAAATTAAGTCCGAGATTCATAGGGCCATATGAAATTGTGGAAAGGGTTGGTCCTGTGGCTTATCGTTTGGCTTTACCTCCGAACTTGAGAAGATTCATAATGTGTTTCATGTGTCTATGCTAAGGCGGTATAGGTCGATCCTTCACACGTAATTCCCATACCGAAATTGAGCTTCAACCAGATATGACTTATTCAGAAGAACCAGTGAAGATTTTGGCTCGTGAAGTTAAGGAATTGCGGAACAAAAGAGTATCATTGGTTAAAGTATTATGGCATCGACATGGTATGGAGGAGGCAACCTGGGAAACAGAGGAGTCAATGAGATCACATATCCAAATCTATTTTCAGTAACAAATTTCGAGGACGAAATTTTTAAAGGGGAGAGTTGTAACTACCTAATTTTCAAGTGGTGTCGAAATGGTGATTTGAGATCACTAAATTCGACAAATAAGATTGAACAAGATAGTAATTTAATATTTATGAGTCAAGTAAGAATTTAGAAGAATTTGTGAAATGGTGAAATTAGTGAATTAAAAGAATTTATTAGGTCAAGCGGGTCAAAAATGAGGTATCGAGACCTCAAAGTTGAAAATCGAGCTATAAATATTTTTATAAATATTTATGGAGTGTCATTGAGTTAGTATTAAAGTTTAGTTAGAAAATTTTAACGTTTGGATGGCTAATTAATTAAAAAGGATTAAATTGAAAATAGCACAAAATTTGTTAAATTGTGAGTAAATAGCTTAAGTATTTAAAAAGATGGATTTAAAGAGCAATTAGACCCAAAGGTTAATGGCTGGACGGTTTGGGTATGAAATAAGCAAGAAAACAATGTGAACAAGGGGCAAAATTGGAAATAGCATAAAAGTTAATAGTTAAATAATGATGTAATTGAAAAATCTAGACATTTCTTCATATTTTCTCAGCCAAAACGTCATAGAAGGTCTGGAGAAAGCTCGTTTTTCATATTTTTACATCATGTAAGTCTAATTCTTGCTTTTTCTTGATAATTTTTATGTTTTTATGACTTTTACAATTAGGTCCACTTGTAGAATTCATTAGTTTTTGATTTTATGGGTGAAATTGGAAGTTACCCTGGATGGATAAGGGAATTTTATGATGAATTATTATGAAATTTAAGTTCTAATTTCATATTAAGGTGGTTTTATTAAGTGATTTTGATAGGAAATGATATTTAGGACCTAATTGTGAAAAAGTTGTGAATTGAAGGTTTCTGTTGAAATTCAGAATATAAAAGGTTTTGAAATAGTTTATAATGATAAAATAAAGTGTTAATTGAGAAAAATTAGTTCAATTGATGGGTGAATTGAGTAGCGACTAAATTGTGAAAAGCGTAAATTTTGGGGTAAAAGTGCAATTTCGAAATTTGAACAGCATAAATTGTGAAGTGAAATAGAAATCAAATAAATGCTAATGAGTAGAAATATTTTATATTATAGATCAAGAATCCAAAGAAGAACGAGGAAAAGAAAAAGTTGCGGAATAGTCCCTAAATTTCAATATCTTCTACAAATTAGCGGGTAAGTTCATATGGTTGAATTTAGATGTTTATTTGTGAATGATTGAAGTTTATAATGTGTTATTATATACGAATTTGTTGTGGGATTGTGTAGATTTTGTTAATGAAAGAATAAATGTGGAAATGCAAATTAGGAAAAACACAGGATTGAGTACGTTCAGTATCGTGGACGTGTGATGAATTGATTGGATAAGACCATGGTTGTTCCATGGCAAAGTGTGAAATGTAGGTATGGTATCATCCATACTGAGTTGTGAAATGTAGGTATGGTATTATCCATCTTGAAATGTGAAATGTAGGTATGGTATTATCAAATCCATACCGAGTTAAGAAATGTAGGTATGGCATTTCCCATACCGAGTTGAAAAATGTAGGTATGGTATTTCAATGAGGAAAACCATACGGAGTTGTGAATCGTGGCATTGAGCAACGACGTACTCAATTTCGTAAGCCGCTTCCTAATTTGATTATAAGAAATAAAGAGAAGTGATCCAAATGGAAGAGATTGAGTAGTTATTCTTGTTGAGCTCAACTATGTGAATTATTATAACAATGGTTGTGAATCGCAGGAAACTTTAGTAAGTGTTTTGGTATTGTTTGGAAATATTATGTTTGGTAAGCATTACTTTTAACCTATGAACTTACTAAGCTTCAATAAGCTTACTTGTGTGTGTTTAATATTTTTATGTAGATTGACTTGAAGTGAAGTGGGTAGATCGGATCAACACAACAAAGCACACTATCCAGATCAATTCGGTAGCTTTTGTTTTATGTTTGAAGATTTATATGGCATGTATAGAGTTTAAATGAAATGAAGTAAAGATGTTATAAACTAGTTAACAACATTTTGTACTAAAATAGTTTTTGGTTAGTAGCAGTAGTCTGAGTTTGAAAATTCACCATAAATCATAAAAATATAATTATAGGTTGAATAAAATATGAAATTAAATCTTATTGAATCTAGTTTCACATAGAAGAAACGGTGTAAGCAAAAGGCTTTCATATCAGGAGATATTTGAATTTTTGTGAGACAAGGTCAGAGTGATTTTGAACTCCCCTGTTCTGATTTGTAAAAATCATTAAAAATTATAAAAAATTAATTATGAGTCATACTATATATGTATGGATTCCTTATTGAGTCTATTTTTAATAGAAATAAACTTCTTGGTTATTTGAATTCTGTACATGGAGAAATTTGGTTTGTAGTGAATAGGGGTCAGAGCAGCCGAACCCTGAAACAGGGGAGACTTCAACTAATAAACTGTACTAATTGGCCCAACCAAAAATTCTAGAAAAAAATTAGTAAGTAAATATATGAGCCTAGATTTGGGTAAAATTTACGGATTTAGATTTCAAGTTTTGTAACTCGAGATATGATTTTTTTTTCATCTGTAACGCAGTTGGACAGCTTGTCTGGAAAGTGTGATATAAATTGTTTGAATTTGTTTAAGTGCTCAAATAAGTTTAGTAATGCCTCGTGCTCGACTCCGGCGACGGTCTCGGGTAAAGGGGGCGTTACAATATTAGCTATCTAAATTCATCATTTAAACCAAACTTATATATAATTTTTGTAATTTTTATTAAATTTATTACATAAAATTTCCCATGGTTTAATAGTTATTAAGCAAGTCTAAAACAAATATGTGAAATGTCAAAGCATGCTAGGGTATTTGTAGACCAATTCACACGAGAAATGCAAATGTATCAGCAGTTTTCTCGCTTGGCAGGGACTGAGTTTTTGGCAATGTTTACCCGTTGCCTCAAGTAATAAAACCGTTACCATGGATAGCCTTAAATGCAATAATTAAATGCATAGAACTGCTGTTAACATTATGATTAATGGTAGACAATTTTAATGGCAAACAATCCAAGTGGTGCAAGTTGAGCACCCTAAAGTTGACTTTGAAAAAGTGGCATGAGATAATTTTTTTTTGGTCCTTGAGATAATGGGCTATTTATTGTTTGGTCCTTGAACCTCAACTATAAATAGGCCTTCTCATTTCTCATTTCAATTAATCCCAACCAATCTTTCTCTCTTAGTTTTCTCTCTTCTCCCATTTGAGAATTCTTGAGGAATTCTATTTGTTTGTAATATTTTGGAGATAGTAAAGTTATCATCTGGTGCTAGTGCCTGAGGACGTAGGTATAATTTACCGAACCTCGTTAAAACTCTTGTGTTCTGTTTTGTCCTATTTTTCTTTCAATATTTGGGGTATAATAGTAGTATTTAATTGTGCTATTAAATTACTATAGAAGGGATATTCTGACTAAGGAAAGACTTGGTATTTAAGAGATCTTTATGATCCACCTCTCTTCCCTGGGAATTGAACTTTGTGTGATTTTTTAGTACAATAATTTACACGCTTCCGACCCTATTGGAACAACAAGTGGTATCAGAGCCGAAGGTTAATCGTAGTATGCTCTGTGGTTGCAATTTAAACTGATCTTCCACATCAGAAAAGATTTCCTTAGGTATATTGAAAGATTATGGAAAAAACGGCCGGTTTAGGAGCTTCAACATCGTCCATGTGGACAAGACCGACAATTGCAAATGCAAGATTGGCCGTGGAGATCTTTGATGGCACGGGCCATTTTGGTATGTGGCAAAGTGAGGTTCTAGATGCCCTTTTCAGCAGGGGTCTAGACATTGCAATTGATGAAGAGAAACTAGATGATGTACAGGAGAAAGATTGGAAGGCGATCAATCGGTTGGCATGTGGCACAATTCGATCATGCCTTTCTCGAGAGCAGAGGTATGCTTTTTCAAAGGAGACTTCGCAAATAAGTTGTGGGTGGCACTTGAAGAAAAATTTTGAAGAAAAACAGTCAAAATAAGCTCCACTTGAAGAAAAACATTTCGCTTCACTTATGTCCCAGTACCACAATGAATGATCACATTACCAAATTTAATCAGTTAGTCACCGATTTGCTAAATATGGATGAGACATTCAAAGATGAAGATTTGGCTTTGATCTTTGTTGGGGTCACTTCCGAGGAGTTTGAGTTCCTAGAAACTACTCTACTTCATGGCAGAGTGATATATCTCGAGCGAAGTGCATGCGGCCTTATACGATTATGAGCAGAGAAAGAAGGACAAACAGAAAAACTCAATCAGAGATACAGAAGCTTTAGTAGTCCGAGGTCGTTCATACACTCGGAAGAAAACTCAGAAGGGGAGATCAAAGTCAAAGTCCAGACTCGGGAAAGATGAATGTGCCTTTTGTCATGAGAAAGGCCTTGAAAGAAAAATTGTCCAAAGTGAAGAATAAGGAAAAGTCTGCTGTAGATGCTTGTGTTGCAAAGCATGATACTAGTGACTCTGAACTATCACTGGTTGCATCATCATCGTCATTCCATTCAGATGAGTGGATTTTGGATTCGGGTTGTACCTATCATATGTCCCCTAACCGGGAGTGGTTCTCTGATTTAGTAGAACTAAATGGAGGAGTTGTTTATATGGGCAATGATAATGCCTTTAAAACTGTTGGGATAGGTTCAATCCAATTAAAGAATCAAGATGGATCAACCAGAATTCTGACTGATGTTCTGTACGTGCCCAGTTTGAAGAAAAATCTCATCTCATTGGGAGCCTTGGAATCCAATGGTTCAGTTGTTACTATGAGAGATGGGGTTTTGAAAGTGACATTTGGCGCACTTGTGATATTGAAGGGCATCAGGAAAAATAACTTGTATTACTACCAAGGTAGTACAGTTATTGGAACAGTCGCTGCATGTAACGGCCTAATTTTCAGTGGTGTCGAAAATGGTGATTTGAGATCACTAAATTCGACAAATAAGATTGAACAAGATAGTAATTTAATATTTATGAGTCAAGTAAGAATTTAGAAGAATTTGTGAAATGGTGAAATTAGTGAATTAAAAGAATTTATTAGGTCAAACGGGTCAAAAATGAGGTATCGAGACCTCAAAGTTGAAAATCGAGCTATAAATATTTTTATAAATATTTATGGAGTGTCATTGAGTTAGTATTAAAGTTTCGGTTAGAAAATTTTAACGTTTGGATGGCTAATTAATTAAAAGGACTAAATTGAAAATGGCACAAAATTTGTTAAATTGTGAGTAAATAGCTTAAGTATTTAAAAGATGGATTTAAAGAGCAATTAGACCCAAAGGTTAATGGCTGGACGGTTTGGGTATGAAATAAGCAAGAAAACAATGTGAACAAGGGCAAAATTGGAAATAGCATAAAAGTTAATAGTTAAATAATGATGTAATTGAAAAATCTAGACATTTCTTCATATTTTCTCAGCTAAAACGCCATAGAGGGTCTGGAGAAAGCTGGTTTTCATATTTTACATCATGTGAGTTTAATTCTTACTTTTCTTGATAATTTTATGTTTTTATGACTTTTACAATTAGGTCCACTTGTAGAATTCATTAGTTTTTGATTTTATGGGTGAAATTGGAAGTTACCCTGGATGGATAAGGGAATTTTATGATGAATTATTATGAAATTTAAGTTCTAATTTTATATTAAGGTGGTTTTATTAAGTGATTTTGATAGGAAATGATATTTAGGACCTAATTGTGAAAAAGTTGTGAATTGAAGGTTTCTATTGAAATTAAGAATATAAAAGGTTTTGAAATAGTTTATAATGATAAAATAAAGTGTTAATTGAGAAAAATTAGTTCAATTGATGGGTGAATTGAGAAGGACTAAATTGTGAAAATTGTAAATTTTGGGGTAAAAGTGCAATTTCGAAATTTAAACAGCATAAATTGTGAAGTGAAATAGAATTGAAATGGATGCTAATGAAGGAATGATTTTATAATTATAGATTAAGAAAACGAATCGAATCGTGGAAAGGAGAAAATTCAAGAATAGTCCCGAATTTCTACGACTTTTACAAATTAGTCCAGTAAGTTCATATGGCAAAGTTCAATGTTTTGATATGAAAATATTATGATTGTTAAAGTATTTTATTGTTGATGAATACTATCAATTTGCATTAACTAATGAATAATGTGTAACTAAAAGTACAAATTAGTAGGAACAATGGATTTGAGTGCTTCTATTCGTGACCACGATGAGTTGATTGAAACATATGTGACAAGTGTGTCCGTTTAAGACCATAGCTGGGCTATGGCATCGGTGCAATGTGATAATGTGACTCAGTATAAGACCATAATGGGCTATGGCATCGGTATAATGTGATAATGTGATTCCAGTATAAGACCATGTCCAGGATATGGCTTCGGTATGATATGTGAACCGTGTAAGACCATGGCAAGGCTATGGCTTCGTGTGTGATGCGTATCAATGTGAAAGTCCATGGTTTACTATGGCAATGTGATAATGAAGCACTCAATTCCTTATTGTTCCCTAATTTGACAATGAAGTAAATGAGAAATGGGCCTAAGGGAGTTAAATTGTGAGTTGCCATATGGAAATTATTCCAATGAGTTATTAATGAAATTGTGATTTGGAGGATGAAATAGTTAAACTAATAGATATATGATTGTGTACGATATTTGATATGATTTGTGTTTATATGCCTATGAGCTTACTAAGCTTCAATAAGCTTACTTGTGTGTGTTTAATATTTTTATGTAGATTGACTTGAAGTGAAGTGGGTAGATCGGATCAACACAACAGGGCACACTATTCAGATCAATTCCGGTAGTTTTTGTTTTATGTTTAAAGATTTATATGGCATGTATAGAGTTTGAATGAATTGAAGTAAAGATGTTATAAACTAGTTAATAATATTCGTACTAAAACAGTTTTCAGTAAGTAGCAGTAGTTTGAATTTGAAAAATCACTAAAAATAGTAGAAATGGAATTAAATAATGAATAAATTATGGAATCGAATCTTGATGAGTCTATTTTCATATGGAAGAAGCAAAACAGGTATATGAGCTATATTTTATGAGATGTTTAAATTTTTGTGAAACAGGGCCAGAGCGATTTCTGGATCCCCTGTTCTGACTTTGGAAATTCACCATAAATTTTACAAAGATAATTAGAAGTCATACTTTATATGTACAGATTCCTTATTGAGTTTAGTTTTATTAAAGACAAACGGCATAGTCATTGAAGCTCTGTACAGAGAGATATCTGATTCGTAATACACAAAGGTCAGAGTAGTCAAACCCTGAAACAGGGGAGATTTTAAATAATAAACTGTACTAATTGGCTTAACCAAAAATTCTAGAAAAAAATTGGTAAGTAGATATATGAGTATAAATTCAGAGAAAATTTACGGATTTGGATTTCAAGTTTTATAACTCGATATATGAATTATTTAGCAACTATGACATAGTTGGACAGCTTGTCTGAAAAGTATTATATAAATTATCTAAATTTGGTTAAGTGCTCAAATAAGTTTAGTAGTGCCTTGTGCTCGACTCCGGTAACGGTCTCGGGTAAGGGGCGTTACACTGCAGCTTCCGGTAACAAAGACTTGGACTCAATGCAGTTGTGGCATATGAAGTTGGGACATGCCAGCGAAAAATCCTTGCAAATTCTGGCAAAGCAAGGATTGTTGAAAGGTGCAAAGGCTTGCAAATTAAAATTTTGCGAGCATTGTGTTCTGGGAAAGCAAAGAGAGTGAAATTGCACCTTGCTATCCATAATACAAAAGGTATTTTGGAATATGTTCACTCAGATGTGTGGGGGCCTTCCAAAACACCTTCGTTGGGAGGAAAACACTACTTTGTTACTTTTGTTGATGACTTTTCCAGAAGAGTTTGGGTGTATACCATGAAAACTAAAGATGAAGTGCTTGGAGTTTTTCTTAAATGGAAAACTATGATCGAAAACCGATGGCAAGAAAATCAAGCGGCTTAGGGACGGACAATGGAGGGGAATATAGAAGTGATCCGTTCTTCGATGTGTGCCAAGAGTATGGTATTGTTCGACACTTCACAGTTAGGGATACACCACAGCAGAATGGAGTGGCAGAGCGTATGAATCGAACATTGCTGGAGAAAGTTCGATGTATGTTGTCCAATGCTGGGTTGGGCAAGCAATTTTAGGTGAGGTCGTGACATACCGCCATCTTGTTAATCGTTTGCCATCATCGCATTAGAAAGAAAAACTCCTATGGAGGTATGGTGCGGAAAAGCGGCTCTGATTATGATTCTTTACATGTGTTTGGATCCACCGCATATTACCATGTGAAGAAGTCAAAGTTAGATCCGAGGGCAAAGAAAGCTCTCTTTATGGGAATCACTTACGGAATGAAGGGATTTCGTCTTTGGTGCTTAGACATAAAGAAAATGATCTCATAGAGAGATGTTACCTTTGATGAATCGCCACATTGAAAAGGTAGCGAGATAAAGATATTCAGACGAGCGATACTCCACAAGGCGGTGGAGTGTACTCCAAAACAGTGGAGTTTGAGCGGATGGGGATTTGCCAGTTAATAAGTCTAATTCTCCAGCCACAATGGAGGAATTAGAGGTTGAAGAGGTTCGACCCAAGAACCATTAAGTACACCGAACCGGGCCAGGTTGCAAGGCCAAGGAGAGAAATTCGTAAACACGCTCGATTCTTGATATGGTGGCTCACGCCCTTCCGTTATTGATGATGATATTCTGTCACTTATCAAGAAGCAATGCAAAGCTTAGAAAGTGACAAATGGAAATGCGCCATGGATGAAGAAATGCAGTCTCTCCGGAAGAACAATACTTGGGAGTTGGCGCAATTACCGAAAGGTACAAGGGCAATCGGATGCAAATGGGTATTCGCAAAGAAAGATGGATCTCCTAGCAAGAAAGATATTCGCTACAAGGCAAGATTGGTAGCTAAAGGCTACGCTCAGAAGGAGGGAATTGACTACAATGATGTATTTTCCCCTGTTGTGAAGCATTCTTCCATCAGAATTTTGTTGGCCTTGGTAGCACAATTGAATTTGGAGCTAGCTCAACTTGATGTTAAGACGGCTTTCTTGCATGGTGAGTTAGAAGATGAGATCTATATGACTCAGCCAGAAGGATACACAAATGCTGGTGGTAGAAATTGGGTTTGTAAGTTGAACAAATCGCTATATGGATTGAAGCAATCCCGAGGCAAATGGTACAAGCGATTTGATAGCTTTATGAAAAGCGAAGTACACAAGAAGCAAATATGACAATTGTGTGTATTTGCGAAGTCGCATGATGGATCTTTCATTTATCTACTCTTGTATGTTGATGATATGTTAATCGCTCAAGAGCCAAAAGAGATAGATAAGCTGAAGGCTCAGTTGAATCAAGAGTTCGAGATGAAAGATCTAGGTGAGGCCAAGAAGATTCTCGGCATGGAGATAAGTAGAGATAGACAGAGAGGCAAGCTTTGTTTGAATCAGAAGCAATATCTGAAAAAAGTATTACAATGTTTTGATGTAAATGAAAACACAAAACATGTAAGTACCCCACTTGCTTCTCATTTGAAACTTAGTGCTCAATTATCTCCGAAAACTGAAGAAGAAAGAGAATATATGGCAAAAGACCCATATGCTAATGCAGTTGGGAGTTTGATGTATGCGATGGTGTGCACGCGGCCTGACATTTCACAAGCTGTTGGAGTTGTGAGCAGGTATATGCATGATCCTGGAAAAGGACATTGGCAAGCTGTGAAATGGATTCTACGGTATGTTCGAAAAACCGTAGATGTTGGTTTAGTTTTTGAGCAGGATGAAGCACTTGGTCAGTTTGTAGTTGGATATGTTGATTCGACTTTCTTTGGTGATTTAGATAAACGTCGTTCAACTACGGGTATCTGTTTACTCTTGCTAAAGCCCAGTGAGTTGGAAGTCTACCTTACGATCTCATGATGGTGTCTACTACTGAGGCGAATATATGGCGATTCTGAAGGCATTAAGGAGGCTATTTGGCTTAATGGATTGTTGAAAGACTTGGGAGTTGTTCAAAGTCACATTAGTCTATATTGTGACATCGAGCGCTATTCATTTAGCGAAAAATCAAGTCTATCATTCAAGAACCAAGCATATCGACGTAAGATATCACTTTGTGCGGGAAGTCTTTGAAAAAGGAAAAATTCTACTTCAGAAGATTCCGACAACAGATAATCCCGCAGATATGATGACCAATGTGGTAACAACAATCAAGTTTAATCATTGTTTGAACTTGATTAACATCCTGAGAATTTGAGCACCTTCAGTGTATGGCGCTCGAGCGCATTTGGAGGCACTACAAAAGATAGCTTTATCGAATTTGGGGAGTTGAAGGAAGTGTGTGAAGATGTGATTATCCTAATCAAATCTTCAAGGTGGAGATTGTTAACATTATGATTAATGGTAGACAATTTTAATGGCAACCAATCCAAGTGGTGCAAGTTGAGCACCCTAAAGTTGACTTTGAAAAAGTGGCATGGGATAATTTTTTTTTGGTCCTTGAGATAATGGGCTATTTATTGTTTGGTCCTTGAACCTCAACTATAAATAGGCCTTCTCATTTCTCATTTCAATTAATCCCAACCAATCTTTCTCTCTTAGTTTTCTCTCTTCTCCCATTTGAGAATTCTTAAGGAATTCTATTTGTTTGTAATATTTTGGAGATAGTAAAGTTATCATCTGGTGCTAGTGCCCGAGGACGTAAGTATAATTTACCGAACCTCGTTAAAACTCTTGTGTTCTGTTTTGTCCTATTTTTCTTTCAATATTTGGGGTATAATAGTAGTATTTAATTGTGCTATTAAATTACTATAGAAGGGATATTCTGACTAAGGAAAGACTTGGTATTTAAGAGATCCTTGTGATCCACCTCTCTTCCCTGGGAATTGAACTTTGTGTGATTTTTTAGTACAATAATTTACACGCTTCCGACCCTATTGGAACAACAACTGCCACACTAATGAGTCATTAAAATTCTGAATGGGTTAACCCGTATTTACTTGATAATAAGGATGTTCACCGTTTCAAGTGTGGTCTGAGTTCGAGTTACGCTAGTCACATTGCTATTAAAATTTTACTTTCTTCTTATAATTCACCAAATTTTTTTTAATGGGTAAATTATTGAACTATCAAAATATTTTATTGTAACATATTTAATTATATCAGTTTTGAGTTTGATTTATGCATAATTTTTAGTCTTTACCTTTTATTAAAAAAAAGGGTAAATTACACTCAAGATCATTCTAAAATAGTGTTTGTCTATTTTGGTTATTTTAATTTTTTCTTAATTTAGTCACTTTAATTAAGATGATTTTTCGAACTAGTTACTACTATTAAAAATTCTATTAATTCACTAACGAAATGCTAATGTGACACTTTAGTCAATTAAATTAAATAATGACATGTAACATTATTTAACTTTTAATTAAAATTTGGAACCTCTTTATAATTATTTTAAAACACTTCTTTTTTTCTTTCTCTTCTCTTTGTACCTTCAAAAATGGAGAAACATTTGCAAACAAACTCTCAAATGTTGATTTCACTATCAAAGAAGACCGCAATTGGCAAATGGATTCTTAAAAATAAGGTTCTTGATGTGACAAATATATCGATTTTTTTTTTCTCCTTATTTCCTTGGCAACCAAATAGAAAAAAGTCATTTAATCAAAGAATCCAAACTGTAAATGCACTGAAAAGTAAAGGTCGAAATTTAAAATCCACCAAATTGATTCACATAAATATTTTAAAATTAAAATTATCAATTAAATAGAAAATGCGTAATTTCATATATGATCTTCAAACTTCATCGATTTATTTTTTCAATAAATATATATTTATATATATAAAGGTATGACAAAGATCAAAATAAAGAATAATGAAAATATATAATAAAAATGCCATAGATCCAGGGTAGGGTTTTGATTTCTTCGTAGGTACAAAAGAAGAGAAGAAAATGGTATTTTGGAATAATTATAGGAGTTCTCCAAATTTTAGTCAAAAGTAAAAAAAAAAAAAAGGTGTTACGTGCTGTTATTTAATTAGTTAAAGTGTCACGTCAGTTATTAATTATTGGATTAACGAAATTTTTAAGGGCAGTGACTAATTCAAACAATTATCTTAATTAAAGTGATTAAATTAACAAAAAATTTAAAATTACCGAATAAAATAAAGTCTATTTTAAAGTGATGTTAGTGTAGTTTACCAAAAAGAAGGGATTAGGAAACACTTTTTTAAGTGTTCAATAAATTTTAGGGATAATATCAAATTTATACACTAACTTTGGCCCAATGTGTAATTTGATACATAAACTTTGATTTGGTGCAATTATACACATGAAACTTGAATTGTGGTTCATATGTATACATGAAACTTTGATTTTGATTCAATTGTACAATTTAAAGAAATAAATAAAATATATTTATTTTTATATTGGATTAACGTAATTGTTTGTACATGCAAAATATCAACATAAAATGGTGTTAATTCAATAATGTTGTTAATGATTTGTGAAAATTAAATCAAATCAAAATTTCATGTATAAAATCATAAAAATCAAAGTTCCTATATGATATTTCAATTTTATTGAATCAAAATTCTTTTATATTTTTAATATTTATCCCTAAATTTTAAAGTTGAGTTATTTAAATTTTAAAATTGTTGAAAAAGAAAAGTCGGTAATGACCAACTTGTTACTTAAGCTACAAAACATTCAATAAATTATTTATTTAGAGCGTTAAAAATCAATTAATAATTTAAATTTGAGAGTAATTATTTGTAATTGCACATACGTGATATGTTTGGTAACTAATATAAATAATAATTTTCACAAAATTAAATATAATTAAAATACCTCAATTACACCCTCAAATTTTTTATAGGATTTAGAATCGGAGAAATATGCAAGTAATTAGTCGAGATAGCTTTCAATTTTTTTAGTAAACCTTTATTCTTTCTTTTTTAGATATAATTACACTCTACGGAGCAAATACGTTTATCGAATTAACATTGCCTATAATTACGAGGCAATGATTTTTTTTAAGGGGGAGAAGGTGAGAAGGGAAACAAAGCTGCATGAGGCATGGGTCAAAAACAAGATCTCAACTCTTCTCGAATGATAAAATTCGAATACATATAGATCAATGATCATGGAAGTTAATGAGATACTTAACGCTCAACTTAAATCAGTCTTAGTTGCCAAAATATATGAGAGAATATTTGGTATATTGTTAATGGAATTTTAAACTTCAAAATTAAGAAGTTGATAAGTGTTTTATAAAGATATTATAATAAACTATTAAATATATATATTAAAAAATTGACCAATGTTTTTAACACTGCTTGTAAAATTAAAAATTAAAAATATAATACCAGTGTATTAAAATTCAACTATAATATATTAGTAACAATATTCATCAGTAATGGAGTCTGACTACATAATGTTAATGCTGTATATATATCTGATAATTGGGCCATCATATTGGCCTGCAAGTAGTTCTTTTGTTTCTTCAAATTCAACTTTAGTTTTTAGCCCAACATTTACAGTGCCTAGAGTTTAGATTAAAGCTGGATTGGATATTTGAGCTCTATCATAGACTTACTCATACGTTAGGTCACTCGTTGAAGTCCAAAGGCTTGCTTAAAAAATAGATTTTGATAAAATTTAATTCCTGTTTTTTTACATGGGCAGAAGCTTAGGTAAAATTCTTGAACTATTTTAACTCAAAATTTTAAACTTTGGCCACTCAATTTTTTAAAATATATTTTAACCCTCAACATAAAATTCTTGGCTTGATTCATAACTAAAATTTGACCTAAACCAAAATAATAATAAAACGGTAAACTACAGCTAAAATCATTAAATTATTAGTAAGTTTACATTTTAGTTTTTTAACTTCAAAAGATTACAAAATGGTCATTAAACTATTCTAAAGTTTTCATTTAATTCACTGGATTGTTAAAACCACTTATGTATAGCCTTATTTGTTCACATCGCCTGCACCAAACAAAAGCTCTCATTCTCCTTCTCTTCTACAATTTAGTTTTTTTTTTCTCATAAAACAACTTTGTGGGTCATGAATCTACAAACCAAAATCAAAACAACTTTCTTCTCTAATATTCGATATTGACCATCAAATCGACTCGGATCTAAGATTTATTATTCTACTCGTCAATAGGTATTGATCAACTATACCAATCGTTGCATCATTGCTTGGAACTCACTAGTTAGGCTTTTGTTAAAAAAATTAACAACCTAATGATTTAAATAAAAAATCTCAAATAATTCAGTGACTTTAATAAAAATTTTCGAATAGTTCAATGTTCATTTTATAATTTTTTGAAATTAAGTATCTCCAACATGAATTTACTAATAATTTGGTGACCTTAAATGTAATTTACCCTAAAAGAAATTCTAAACCATATTAATCCAATTCAAAACCAACTCCATCTGCCGTATACCCTTTGAAAGCCTCTAATAAAAGAAATGTCAACCCCTATCCCAAACTATGAAACCATTTCAAATTGTTGATCAACATCCCTCGAAAATTGTCATCTTCATGCATTTGCTTAAAGGAAAGAGGTGGTTAACTAAATCATATCATTCTCGTATATATACATGCTTTTAAAGTTTAGAATTTACGATTTAGAATACATATAACATTGTTTTCCTAAACTTTTTTCAGTCACAATCATCATTATGGTTAAACTTTTTTGAAGGTTGTGTGAGTGGTCCAACACTTCACCATCATCATCAAAAAGTGGGTTTGGCTTAGATCTGGCGTGGGATCTCTACTCACTGTGCCAACTTAATACACCCTCAAGCTTAGCTTCATCGATGCAATAAAAGCTCACCTAACCCATATTTACACACTTCTGGCTTAGAGATTTGGACTTTTCCAAAGCTTTATTGTGATTCTACATTAGATGCAACAAGAATGTTGGCAATGTCTTTTAAAGATGTAATTTAGACATTTTAGCTGCTCAATTATTTAATTCAGTCTTTGTTTCCTTTAAGTTTTTTCACTGTGGCAGAGTTTGATATTAAGTTTTGAGGGATTTGATTTTTTTTTTTTAAATTCAGAGATGTAATTAAAGTTTTTAAAACTTTTGTAAGGCTTAATTGGAATTTTAAAAAATTTGAAAGGTTTAATAATAAATTTTTAATTTTTAAGTATCGTCGTTTTGTAGAAATCAAATCAGACTGTCAGTTCAACTAGTTGAAATGAGTGGATTGTTTTCCACATTTCCATCATAAAAGTTGAATTGAAAAATTAGAGAAAAATCCAATAAAATTAGTTGCTTTTCAATCAAAATTCACTTAAGCCTTAATTTAAGATTAGTTGGGAGTGATGTATAAAATTATTGTCTTTTGGGTCATAAGATAAGAGAGTAAATTATTTTTAATAATTAAAGTATCATCTATGTGAAGTTTAATCCTTTGTATTAAAAATGCAATATACCTTATTATTGCATCTGGTGGTATTGATTCTTAAAATTAATGTTGATTCCGTATATAGAAGAATTCGGAAATTTAATTATATTTCTATTAAAAAAGGAATGATTGTACTTAAATATGTTAAATTTACGAGACATAATGATAAATTTAACCTCAAATATTTAATCTTTTTACTAGTTTGATCCTAATTTTATTTATCACTTCGATCACCAACCTTCAAAATATAAGTCGGTTTTTTTTTTTTTAAATGAAAAAGTTGATTGGACTATGAAACTTTTAATGGTATTAACGTAATAACTTGCATAGCAATTCATATTTTCTTCATAAAAATTTTCCATGCCAATAATAAAGTACATATAAAATATCACACGGACTGCTGAGTCAATATTATTAAAATTTTAAAAGCTCATCCAAAACAAAACAATTTGTTTAAAATTTGAAAGCTTTCAAAAAATTAGGACTAAATTAACAAAATAAGTAAATATTATGGACTAAACTTTCTATTTTGCTAATTTATAACCAAAACAACTCTTGGAAGACACAGATGGGTGTGTAGTGGGGAACCCCACTACCGGTAGAAAACCCTTCATTTATGGGGGGCAAATGGGTAGTAAATCCCTTATCTAACGCATTCTATGTATTAGTATGTTCATTATTAACCTTGAAACAAATAATTGAGGATCACACACCTCTGAGTCTTTACTGCTACCAAAGATCCTTTGTTCCCCATACATATATGCACACTCCTATCCCATTATTTTATTTAACTAAATTTTAGAATATTCTTCCTTTTTAGTATAATCATAGGTATTTTCATCTATTTTGTGATATGAGATTAGTCTTATTCAAACTAAAAATAATATTTAAATAAAATCATTCTAACAATAATGATTTCAAAACTCAATTTGACCCAAATATACTTAGATCAATATCTTATAAGACTAATTATTTTGGGTCTCTCAATCAACACTTTTGCTTCATCTACCAACAAGTGATTGAATGGTAAGATACATTACACATTCTAAAGAGAGAATATAAGTTCAAACCCGAGATGATATTATTATGAGGAATAAACATAAACTTTAAACATAAATTATAAAATGAATATATAAAATAAAAAATTGCTTCATCTAATAATACTTTAAAGAATAACATATTTTTTTAGTAAAGAATAATAATTTTAATAAAAAAAACTTAGCTTCATCCCTACATATAAAATTGAGTTATAGAGAACATTTTAAACTAATGAAAATACCATATAACTTGTACCATTACAAAAATCATATCTATTAAAATATAAAGAACATAATAAAAATTCAACCCTATATGCATAATTATTTATGTTGAATTGTCAAGCTCATAATTATTTATTGATAAACATATATATTGTATGTTATCCTACATGCTACAACTCAACCCTCCACTCAATAATGTTTATCCTTAATACTAAAACTTGTTTAAGCTTTTGATAAATATGAATTTAAAATTTGAGCATGTTTGAGGCATGGCATCATCAAACCCCCATATACCCTATTTTTTAAAGTTTTTGTACCTACCCCTCCCCTCTACCTATAGCAAAATTAATTTAAGAAATATAGTATAATTTCAGAATCTCCAACATTCAATTTAAATAATAATTTTGAATATTGAATTTGAGATTGATGTTAGTAGTAGACAATGATTTTGGTGATAAAAAGTAAATTAATTGTTCTGTTAAAATATTTTACAATTAAAAATAGTTATTTGTAAGTTAAAATGTGGTACACGTGATATGTCATGTATCATTATTTAATTATTCATCAATTATATTAATTTTAATAATAAAATAAATAATTTTTATGAAAATAATCTAATTACTTTTTAATCTAATATATATTATTTTATTTATTTTTAATAAAAGAGGCAAAATGTAATCTAAAATATTTTTATATAAATTTTGGTCTTTCAATAATAATAAAATTAATGAGAATGTGAAAAGTTGAAACCATTTCCAATAATGGAGGCACGTGGGAGGTTTGCTTATTTAGCCCTTTTTCAAAGAGAGACGTAGAGAAAAATATCTTCTCTGTGTAGAAGTTATAAAATAATACTAATGGATGGATAATTTTTATAATTTATATTTTATAGAGTCAAATATAAATAAATGGTTAAATTTTATTTTATTTTTAGTTACATTTAATTTTTATATTTTAATTTAATCATTTTAATTTATATATTTTTTCAAATTTTAAAATTTTAGTTCGGTTAAGTGGATTATTAAATTCATTAAGTTCCATTATTTTTAAAATTTTATGCAATAAATATATTATCATATGTATAATGTCATATCAACTTGTTCTTTTTACATATTACTTATTAATAAGTCAATTAATGGAGTTAGCTATCACTTTATGTTAAAATTTGAAAAATATAAAGATTGTGAATAATTATATTAGAAAACATAGACTAAATTTATAACTTTATACATAGTACACAACTAATTGCAGGATTTTACCAAATGAATTCAATTGTTGCAATTTGGGTCATCTCTAAAATTTTAAAATTAAAAAATTCCAACTAAACTTATAATTTATGCAAAGTATAAAAATTAATAATAAAATTTGACTACAATAAAAAGATATTCTTGATGAATACTCCAATATTTACCCTTTAAAGTCATAAATCATAATAATAATTATTTCCAATTGATATATTTTATATATAAAAATAAAAAATAAATTATCGGTTGTTATTATATTTAATATACAAATAATATAAGTGTATACTGATTTAAAAAATTGCAAAGAGCAACTACTCGCTGGAGTGGAGTGGCAGCCCATTAGCTGACAATTTCTTCATGACGAGGCTAACTGATCACATGAACAATCCAGACTCTTCTTTCGTCTATTTCTTGACCTTTTTGGTACGTCTGAATCTGCAGTCAAAATTATTCGTGATTATTTCATTTAATAATATTATCTTTAAATAAAAATATGTTTAGAAAAAATTTAAAAGGATGAAAATTAAATTATAATTTTTTAAAATTCTAAATATAATTCCTTCCAACATTTTTTAAAAGAATTAAACAATTTTTTTCATTTTTTAAAGATTAAAATATAGTTTTCTGATAAATAAATTTATAATCCAATAATTTATAAGGGAGTAAAACTGCAATTATCTACTTTTTAGGAGGCTAGAGCATCCTTTATATTCCCACCTCCTCTAATTGGAACTCGAATTTTCTTTAAGAATATAATGTAGATTATTGTTACGTCTAAGATTTGATGAGAATTCATAGTAATAATTTTTACCATTAGAAATAGATTGCTTTTTATCTTGGATCATAGTAGGTATCGTATTGGTTAGAGTTGTCAATTTTATTTGAATTTAAAATTCAATTAGATTAATTTAAATTCAAATTCGACTTAATCATAAAACTCAACAATCCAAATAGATTTAAACTTGAATACACACTAAACTCAAAATTGACATGATTCAAAATTATTTGTACTCAAAATGATACGAAGAGGTAATTTAAAATAATTTAAACTTTTAATGATTTAATCTAAAAAGCATAAAATGATCTAATGAAAGTGATCATTAAACAGATTTTAAGAAAAGTGAATTTTTCTCTCCACATTCTAACTGGTCTTATGAAAGAATTTTCACTGCTGATCAGATCTGATAAGATAATTAGATAAACTTAACCTCAACATATGCTTTTTATGAAAGTAAAATTTTAAATTTTGTTTTAAAAAAAATGTAGAACTAACCTAATAAAGCCTTTACACTATAGTCAAATGTTGAAATTTTGAGTTTTGAATATTCATATTCGAGTTTTACTATGTGTAATTATGTATATATAAATTTTGGTTCGAATTTTTTTCATTCTTCTGTTTGTTGCAATAATTTATTTTATTTTAGAAATTTATTTGAAGCAATATTTAAAAAAATTATCATGTCATCACCATTCATGGATAAAAACAAAAGAGGAATACTCATGAAATTTATAATAAAAATAATAATAAAGTCAAGATTACATGTTGTATTTTCGTTGGCTAAATAGAATAAGATGGATGATTTCCTTTTTCTTTTTAAAGGTGGAGATGATTAATATGTTTGAACGAAAAGAACCTATATAATATTTATTTATTTCAACTTTCCAAAAGTTAAGTAATCAATTTCAATCCTCTTAATTTTAAATTATTTATCAAACTTTAAAATATTTTAATTTAGTCTTTAAATTATTAATATCTATCGAAATTAAGTTCGTCTATCAGTTTAATCATTGGCTTTGGTGTTAAATGTTAACTTAAATTTAGTGTTGAGCATGCGTGAATCAAATTATAAGCACATATATATCTATCGTGCATACATGTATATCCACCATATGGATAGTTTAAATATGACGTGAAAAAGAAATAAAAAGCCTTTATAAATTTTGTTGACATTGTTAGTTCTTTTTAACACATTAATTCCAATATGTATTTGTGATAGGTATACAAGTGTTTACAATTTAATCTATGCATTTTAGATGCGTTCCATGTTAATTCCGAATTGCCATGCTAATGTTTTAAAAATTGGACGATGGTCAAACTTATAATGCCACCAGTTCTTGGTTTAACTGGTTTGACTGTCAACCTAACCATAATCAAATAAATAATTAATATTTTAAAAAAAATTATAAACTAGTTCAACTATCTATTTTTTATTCTAATTTTCTTTTTTTAAAGGTTCTTAGCAAGTTGCTCAAAGGTCAATTTAATCTCTTTGTCTAGACCAATCTAACCAATCGGTTATTAGTGCAACTAGCCAAATCTAGTCTGGTTCAAACAATATTGCATTTAACTCCTAAATTAACGACTAGACTGATGGAATAACTAAATTGATACTAATTTTTTGATGATTCAATTAAAACGTTTGAAGTTTAGAGGCAAATTTAAAATTGCGTAAATTATCCTAAGATCACTAAACTATCAGTAAGTTTACGTTTTAGTCACTGAACTTCAAAAAGTTAAAACATGGTTAATGAACTACTTGTAAGTTTTCATTAAGTCACTAGGCTGTTAAAATCGTTGTTGTATGGTGTTTTCTGTTCATACCGCTTGTACTAATCAAAAGCTCTCCTTCCTCTTCTTTTTTACAGTTTAGTTTTTTCATGAAATAACTTTAAACGTCACGAATTTACGAACTAAAATCCTAACAACTTTCTTCTTTTGATCTCTGACACTAACCATCAAATCGCATTGGATCTAAGGTATGTTCTTCTACCCGTAGATGAGTATTGATCCACTATATCGATCATTGAATTGTCGCTTGGAGCTCACTAGTTAGACATTTTATTAAAAACAAATAGTTCAATGACTTATATGGAAACTTTCAAATAGTTTAATGATCATTGTGTAACCTTTTGAAGATTGATGACCAAAATGTAAACTTATTAATAGTCTAGTGACCTTAGGGATAGTTTACCCTTTAAAATTTGAGTTTCGATTCAGAGACCTTTAATGCAATTAACCCAAAAATTAAAAAATAAAACAAAACTCACCATTCAAAATGAAGGCAAACCTACCCATATTTCTGTGTCTCTCTCTATCCTAACATCGAACCCCAATTCCCAACTATGAATATCACCACCCCAACACCCCCCCCCCCCAACTATATCAAACTCAACCCATTTTTATATACTCTCTGAATATGTAACCTTATAACCCTCTCTTCTATCAGCACCCCAAAAAAATGAAGATTCAGTGCGACGTGTGTAACAAAGAGGAGGCCACTGTCTTCTGCACCGCAGACGAAGCCGCCCTTTGTGAGGCCTGTGACCATGGTGTCCACCATGCCAACAAGCTAGCTTCTAAACACCAACGTTTCACCCTTCTCCATCCTTGTTCTTCTTCTAAACAAGTCCCTCTTTGTGATATCTGTCAGGTAATTTTTAAACAATTTTATCACTGTCTTGAAATTTTCGTGTTAGAATTTAATGTTTCTATTGTTGGGTTTTTTTTTTTTTTTTTTTTTAGGAGAAACGAGCTTTCTTGTTTTGTCAACAAGACAGGGCGATCTTATGTAGGGATTGCGATGTCCCTATTCACTCAGCAAATGAACATTCACAAAGACATAACAGGTTCCTTCTTACAGGTGTTAAACTTTCATCAAGATCAGCTACTTATAATACAACATCATCATCATCCGACGGTGGTGATTCAGTCCCTGAATTCAAAGTTAACAACCCCATCTCCTCCATTTCGCCACCAAATTTCAATCCATCATCAAATGAAGTTGATGGTTCAACAAGTAGTATATCTGAGTACTTAATTGAGATGCTCCCTGGTTGGCATGTTGAAGATTTACTTGATTCATCTCCATCTCTATCTACCTTTGGTTTCTGTAAGGTTTGCATTCATTCTCCACCGTTAGATCTTTTTGATTGATTTTCTTTTATTGAGATCTGAATAATGGGTTTATTTTCTTTGGTGTAAACTACACGACAAAGTGATTAAATTATTAATCAGTTATAAAATAATCATTGAGATATTAAAAAAATTTATCTAATTCACTGGATTGTCAATAATTTGGCTAACAAATTTGAAGCGATAATTTAAAGATTTGTCCAGTGAATTAGTATTTATCGATGAATAAAAGAATATATTTTAGATTTAAGTTGATCTGATAACAACGTCGGGGTCAGAGAAGAAAGTTGTTCAGATTTTAATTTACAAATTTATAACGTTAAAAATTACTTTATAAAAAAATAAATTGTAAAAGAAAAAGGAAGGTTAATTTTCAATTGGTACAAACGGTGAAATATAAAATATTATATTGTAGTGATTTTAACAATCCAGTATGATTTAGATAAAATATTTTGAATAATTTAACAATTATTTAGTAAATAATTTAGTGACTTGAGTTAGTTTACTTTTTGTTTTTTCTTTCTTTTTGATAGAATGATGATGGGATGTTGCCATTTTTTGATCCTGCACAATCTCTTTATCATCTTCCTCAAATGGAAGGACCAATTGGGTTCAACGAAACAACCATGAAAGGTAACAAGAGATGGACAAATGATGCTTTTACAGTCCCACAAATCAATCCTCCTCCTACTGTTGTAACTAAGAGATCTAGGCCTTTTTAAAAGGAACTTCAAGTTGTTATTTTTGCTTGTAATTTTCCTTGCTTTGATGTTTTTCATTTTGTATTCTTCTCACTACTTTGTAAATATCAATGAAAAAAATTCTACTTTTTTTTTTTTTTTGTTTTGCTTAATCTTAGTTGATGATTTATCATTGTCTGAAAAAACTGTTGAAGTGCCAACAGGACAATCAAAGGAACAATCAATCAAAAGCCCTTTTGGTCGGGAGAGACGTATCTTTGTAAGAGGGTACAACAAAAGAAGAGGAAAGGTGACCATGATTGTGATCAAGATAAAGAAAGGACGGGTATACAAAAAGGGATGGTCTGGATTTTTGTCTTGAACTAAATTGAAGGGTCATGGCGGGCACAAGCATACCCCCTAAAGACTAAAAAAATGGATTAGAAGTCGCTGCATTTACTTTAAAAAATTGAGTAAATTAATCTTTATATATTATATTAAAGAGTAAATTATTCATTTTTGTTAGAAATTTCATCTATTTCTACAGTTAAGAATTGGCCTGGCTGATGAAATAATCAAATAATTACACGTGTTGTACCACGCGTGCTTTATGCTTACATATAGGGACTAACTTTTAACAAAAAAATGGATAAAATTGACCTTTTTTTTACCTAACGTATAAAAATTAATTTGTCCTTTTTTTTAGTAAAATCGGTAAAATACAATTCAACTCTTAGTATAAGTACCTTTATGGTGCTTTTACCGTGTTTTTGTTATTAATCGTAATCAAATTGAAATCTTTTAATAAATGAATTAATGAAACTTTTATAATTGACCTATGAATATATAGGTTAAAATATGATATAAGTCTTTATACTATTTACAAATTTGGAATTTGGTTAATGTGCTTTTATTTTTAGGAATTTAATCTATTTGCTTTTCATATTTAAAAATTTAGGTCCAACTATTAACACTATTAAATTTGCTTTGTTAAATTTATCTTGTAATTTAGTTTTTTTGTTGCAATTTTCCTTCTTTTTTTACCCTTCCACCTAAAAGCTTAAAAAATCAATTATATTTGATTGAAAATTTTTAAAAATTGGAAACACCCAAAATCCATGATAATAATTTTTATCTTTTCTTATTCTTTTAAAATTAATCTTCAATGTCACAAAGAAAAGGAAAATATCAAATTTCACAATATATTGATGTTGAGAGTTAAAAATTTTCAGAATCAAAACTAAATTGACATGATATATAAATATTGAGAGTTAAAGTTGTTATTATGCCAATTTTCAAAAACTATCACTGTTAGTCCGTTAATGACTAAAAAGGATAAAATTAAAAAATTAGATGACTATTTTATAATTTTTCATAATTTAGCAACTAAAAAAATAATAGTAGTTAAATGATCACTAATGTAATTTACCCTTTCGTATATATGCTTTGCTTTTGATAGCACAACGTTTTTGTTCATCCTCAAGACCGAAAAGAAGATAATTTTAGGATTTACATTAATTATAGTCCTCTTGATTTCATCGTTTTGAACGTGCTAGTAAAATGACAAAAGTTGTTGTTGTTGGTCAATATGGGACCAAAAGGTTTCATCTTTGTGCCGACCACCCACATCATAACCTACCTTAGCTAACTTAAAGCAGATCCCTGTCATATGTGCCACCATCTCTGCCCTGCACATGCCCGAGCAGGCTGCATAATTAGGTCTAACGATGGATTGGGCCAAAACTAGTTTTGGACTTATTGAGGACCATTACACTTCTAATTTTTGTGGATTACATCTTTTATTGAAGGACTAAAATATGAATGGGTTAAATCATTATTTAGGTTTGAATTTGACAATAATTCTTAATTGGGGTTTGAATTTCCTTTTTCAAATTATCCATTGAATATGATAATTGTTCCTACATTAGAGCTTGAACTCTTTTTTTGTCCAAGTTAATATTTAAACTTGGTCATTGTTCTTATATTGGGACCTAAACTTAGCAATTGTTCTCAAATTGAGGTCTGAACTTGGCTATTATTTCTTCATTGAGCCTAAACTTTAGGGTTTTAAAGGAATATCATGGACTAACTTGGAAAAAATTAAGGCTCCAATATGATAACAATTGCTAATTTCAAGGCCTAACTTATACCAAAAAAATAGTTCAAGCCCTAATATTGGAGCAATTACTAAGTTTAGAGTCTAACTTCAGAGCAAAAATAAGTTTCGACCTCAATATAAGAATAATTGCCAAGTTTAAGTCCAAAAAATAATTTAACCCATTACAAATTTAAGAGGAAATTATTTTCTTTTGTTTTAATTTAATTTTAGATCTCTTTCATCCATTCATAGTTTCTTATTATCTAATAGATTATATGAAAATCACAATGTGACACCCATTCAATCAGTAAAGTAATAATATAAATATACTATTTTATTATTATTTGATATCTGTATTGGACATATATATTAAAAAATAGCATTCAATGATATGAAAAACTTGACTGTTAATGCATTATTTGAGATTTGAACTTAGTAATTGTTCCTACATTAAGATTTAAACTATTGTTTTACTTAAATTAGTCCCTGAACTTAGCAGTTGTTCCCACGTTCCTACATTGAGGCCTAATGCAGGAATAATTGTCTAATTAATGCCCTATTGTAAGAACAATTGTCAAATTTAAAGACTGACTTAAACAAAAAAAAATTCAAACCCTAATACGGAAACAATTATGAATTTGGGGTCCAAACATTTTTGAAAAGTTTGAACTTGTGATTCAAGTTCTATCAACACAAATTCCAACATTTAAGTGCAAATAATAGGAATTTTCTTGTATATATTCAAGATCAAGGTAAGGCAATCAAACATTGCATACAAATAGAAGAAACCTTTTATCACATATATGACATTGATTATTATGCAATTTGTGGAAGATAGTAGACATATAAAGAATTACAATAATATATATGTATATATGAAGGAGAAATATGATGCAGAAACCTGAAAATTAAGCAGCATGGGGAACTGGAGATGCATATGCACCACCTGATCTAGGTGTAGGGTTCCAAACACCATAATCCTCTACAAAATAATTAGGTTTTTCATACTCCTCTATACCTGCTTTCCCCTGCAACTCCTTGTTTTTGATCTCATTGAAGGAAATAGATGTTGCTGATGAAGATGGTGACAATGGTGATGATTCATCAGTTGCTATTATGGTGATCATCGATGTCATTATAATAACCATCATTGTCACAATAAAGATATGCATCACTGACCTCTCACTTAACCAAGACATGCTTATCTTATGTCTTGCTTTGGCCCTTGTGAATTGCAACCTTTGATTTCATCTAATAAGACTTCAATATCCATTTTAAAATGTATGTCATATTTTTCATTTAAATGGTAATGTGTATCTACATGTACAGGGTTAATTCACTTTTTAGGGTCAAATTTTGGCAATTTTTCCCATATTAGGGTCTGAGTTCTTTTTGTCTAAAGGCCCTTAACTTGATAATTGTTCCTACATTGGGGATTAAACTTTTTTTTATTCAAGTTAGACCTTGAACTTGACAATTGTTCCTACATTGGGGCTTGAAATTTTTTGGTCCAAGTTAGTCCTTGAAAGACCTAGAGTTTAGACTCCAATTTGGGAACAATTGCCAAGTTTAGCCCCCAATATTGGAACAAATGCCAAGTTCAGAGTGGATAAAGAAAAGTTCACGTCTAATGTGGGAACAATTGCCTAGTTCAAGCCTTAATGTAGGAACAATTATCAAGTTTAGGGTCTAACTTAGATCATAAAAAAAGTTCAAGCCCAAATGTAGAAAAATTTGTCAAGTTTAGGTCCTAAATATTAATTTAACATGTATGTATATAATTTATGAAAGTTAGGAGTTTGTATCGTGTCAACCTCAGAAAAAACAATAGCAATGCTCGAGTTATATTGATTTTCCTTCTTATCATGCCCAATAGATGATTGTAGTCATCGTTTTTGCATGTGCTAAATATTGCAAGCTAATATTTTGTTAGGTAAAAACACTTGAGTAAATTGATCTCTTAAAAAATTTGAGCAATTTAATCTCCATCAATTTTAAAAGTGAAAATTTGAAGACAATTAATCATAACATTAATGTTTTCTCTCAATTGTATATAATTATGATTGGTATAATAATAAATTTATCCCTTGGTGTTTATATATTCTACGTGAACGTTGAGCTCATGTATAAATGTTGCCTGCTAAATTTGTTAAATCAAGATCAAATTGATTGAATGAGTAAACTTTTAGGGCTAAATTTGTTATTATACCATTAAAAATGTGTACAATTGACAACAAACATCTATGTTGTAATTAGTTCTTAGTTTCTAACTTTCGAAATTGATAAGGATTAAATTGCTTTGATTTTTTTTAGAGGAACCAATTTATTGAATATTGAATTTGAGAGGAGCTAAAGAATTTTCTTTTACCATTTTGTTATAATTCTTATATTCCATTGTTTAATTATAATTTTAAAATTAAAATAAATTTAGTTATAAAATTTTTTTATGACATGTCATTAACTTATCATTTTTAGTTATTAATTAGGGTTTTTGTACCAAAAAATCAACCCTTTAAGATTGTGGAGGTAACCTTGGAAAGTTGACAAGATTATTAGAGTTGTTCAATAGTAA
This sequence comes from Gossypium arboreum, assembly GCF_025698485.1. NCBI lineage: Eukaryota > Viridiplantae > Streptophyta > Magnoliopsida > Malvales > Malvaceae > Gossypium > Gossypium arboreum. The sequence continues at coordinate 142,987,723 of NC_069075.1, forward strand.
GGATGTCTTGAAGAGTATAACTTCTAGATCCAAATTCAAACATTGTTAAGGAGTCCCCTTCTTCACATTTTTTTTTTTGAAACACACAAATGCTTACCCTTTCAGTTGAACAAACAATGCCGTGCAAGTAGCTCTCTAGTTATCAAAATGTTTGGTGAGTGTAACTTCCATGTAATCTCCACCATGTCCACCATTTTTGTATCTTCTCTCTCTCCCATTATTCACTAACGTGTTTACATAATTTCTCTCGTTCCCATTACTTATTACTTTCAGTATGTTCACTCCTACTTATGTTGCAACCCCAGCCCCTTTCATTGAAACTTAAACATTCTTAAATTTTCTCTATAACTTTCTCTTTACAATAACTATAACCATTATAACTTTCATCGTTCTTAATCATCCAACGTTGTACTTGATTTTCAAGGTCTACTCTAATCTTTATCTTTGTCATCTCTTTATGATGCTTTATTTCATTGGTTTATAACATCTCCTAATCAACCCTTAACCTTTGACAAACAATATTCATTGGAAGAGAATATTACTATGTCTAAATTCACTCAAATCTTAATATTCCATTGCCAATACTCAAAGTCAAGTTTCTTTCTCCCAAGCATGTGTAGGTTGTCTTTAAATTTGTTTTGATTTATATCTTTCTATGTTTGAACTTATGTGAATATATTTCAATTATCGATTCAATTACAGATTGCAATCATCACAACCCTTAAAAAGCTCTATCAAATTTAGTTTATATACTCTTTTTACATTTGAAATTTAGTTATACTTTTTTTTCAAGGAATTTAGTTCCTCTAACTTTTGAATTTAAAAATGTAAGCGCAATTGTTAATTGTTAAATTCAAGATCATAAGAACGCCATTTTTTTTGTTACATGGTTACTAAATTTTAATTTCAAAATGTTACAACAACAAATTGAATAGAATAATTTTAATAGTGTTAACAGTTGGACCTAAACTTTAAAATTTAAAAAGTAAATGGATTAAATTCTTGAAAATAAAAGCAGAAATTTCAAATACAAAGAGTACAGGGACTTAAAACATATTTTAACAAAAAAATAAAAGGTAAAAACACCTCTTTGGTCCTTCTCAATTTCGATATCGAGCAAATTGGTCACTCTAAAAAAACTTGAAGCAATTTAATTGCTATCAATTTCAAGAGTGAGCAAATAAGTGCAATTAACCACCACGTCAATGTTTTCCATCAATAGTATATAATTTTAATTGGTATAATAACAAATTTACCCTCACTTGGGGGCTAAATTTGGTAAATCAAAACAAAACTGATTACAAGTTAAATTTGTTAAATCAAGACCAATTGACAAAATGCATAAAGTTTGAGAGCTAAATTTATTATGATGCCAATGAAAAATATGTATAGTTGACAAAAAAAACATTAACGGTTGTGATTAATTATCCTTAGTTACTCATTTTTGAAATTAACAGAGATTAAATTGCTCTAACTTTTTTAGAGAGACCAATTTACGTAATATCAAAATTAATAAAGAGTATTGAGGTTTCTTTCAATAACATTTGAACTGGGTCGACTGGATAGACCAAGAATCGGCTAGAGATGGTATTGAACTAGTTGAATCATGAACTAGTACACACCAATTGAATCAAATTAAAAAACAGTTAAATCAGATTTTTTTTTTTTTAAAAATATTTTAATATTTTTTATCGAATTAGTGATTTAACCAATTTGATCAATATTCCGGTTCTAAAAATATTGGTTTCTTTTACCTAAATAAAACTACGGATTAGATCAACAATGAGATAAAAATGGGATGATGGTGACAGTGTTCAAAACAAAGACTATGCGGGTCAAAAAGGTAATTTCGTCAATGTTCCTATTTTAGTTAAGAGTTTAGCGGTTATATTTGAAAGGTCGGTACCGTTCCAAGTCAGAAAGAGAGGCCGAAACGAAGAAACCAACGGCCATTGCAAATTTGCCTTGGCATTTGCCATTGCCGCCTTCTTCTTCTTCTTCAACTCTCTTTCTCTTCTTCGTCGTAACGCACTGTTAGAGTCACATAGAGATAAAGTTTAGTTAATTTTGTTTCTTTTTTTCTCTTTTGATTCATCCATTTTTAGCGGTTTCTCGCTACGTTTGTTTTCTTGGATCATTTTTACTCACTACAAATGTTTTCCTCTTTTTAATTGAAGTCTCATTCTCTTTTCAGTTTTTTTTCATTTTTCTGAATTGAAAGCTCGAAGCGCTTCGTTTGAATTGAAGCTCGAAGGTGAGAGGATCTGTTTGATTATGTTTGAATTTTTGAAATGGTTTCTCGTTTAGCATTAATGTAGATGTATAGTTCTTACATTTTGATTTGGAAATTGGAAGCATCAATGGAGAACATGTAAGTAATTGAAAATTTGACTTGAGATTTCATGCTTCTGAAATGCAGCCCCGCGAAAGAGAAGGCTTCGAAGCAGAGGAAACGACGCGATTTCTGGTTCTAAGGTGATTTCTCTTTGCTTTTGTATGCTTGAATAGAAGCTAGAAGGTGTGAAGATTGTTTGAATCGCATTAATTTTGTTTAGAATTTTTGAAATTGTTTCTCATTCGAATTAACGTAAATGTATAATTCTTACGTAGATCAATGGAACATACAAGTATTTGAAATTTGACTCGAGGTTTCATGTTTTGAAGTACAGCAAAGGCTTAGAAGCAGAGGAAACAACGCGAATTCTGGTTCTAAGGTGATTTCTCCTCGCTTTTTGGTGCTTGAATTGAAGAAGCTCCAAGGTAAGAGGATTGTTTAAATCGCATTAATTTCATTTTTGATGTTCGAATTTTGAAATTGTTTCTCATTTAACAGTAATTCTTACGTTTTCTTTTTTTTAATTTGGTAGGTTGAATGGAACATACAAGTATTTGTAATTCGTCTCGAGATTCCATTTTTTAAACTACAGCAAAAAAGGCTTCGAGGATACAGTGCGTTTGAAGGATCTTTTTAGGCAGGTTTAGATGGCATTGAAAATTTGATTATATTTTTGTGAAAAAGAACAAAAAAGAAGGGTTAGGATAAGGGAGAAACTGGGAACAATGAGTGAAGATTCAGAATTTCAAGAGCCAGGAGAGAAAATTTTCGTTTCTGTTAGAGTAAGGCCATTGAACGATAAAGAGAGAAAATCTGATTGGGAATGCATTAACAATGACACCATTATTTTCAAGAATAGCTTGCCTGAACGCTCTATGTTCCCTGCCGCTTACACATTTGGTACGCATTTCCCCTGTTTTTTTTTTTTCCATTGGGTTAACATAGTAAACATAATTTGCTTGTCTTTTCATTGTGAAACAATATTTGGAATTGAGATTGTCTTCTAATCATGGTAATCTTCTCAATTTTATTGTGAATAGACAGAGTATATGACTGTGACTGCCCTACGAAACAAGTATATGATGAAGGAGCTAAACACATTGCACTTTCAGTACTAAATGGCATCAATTGTAAGTAATCTTTGTTTCTATTTCATGGTATGTATAACTATTTAATAAAATGGATGTTATTAGTGATGGGTTTTTTCTTTTTTTACCTTCAGCAAGCATATTTGCATATGGGCAAACAAGTAGTGGAAAGACATATACAATGAGGGGAATCACTGAATATGCAGTAGCAGATATATATGATTACATTGAAAAGGTAAAATGATAAATTTTGGGATCAATTTTTTTCTTACTATAATGTAGAATGGAAAATGACATTTTTGTTCTGATCAATATCTTAGCATAAGGAAAGAGAATTTGTGGTGAAATTCTCTGCCATGGAGATTTATAATGAAGCTGTGAGAGATCTCCTTAGCTTGGATAGTACCCCACTCAGACTCCTAGATGATCCAGAGGTCAAATTTCTTTTTCCATTCTTTAACCTTTACGGTCGCCTTTCTGCATGAGCATTACCTTACCAATACTGATACCGCCGTTTTCGATTCACAGAGGGGAACCGTTGTGGAGAGACTAACCGAGGAGACCCTAAGAGACAAGGACCATCTTGAGGAGCTCCTTTCTATATGTGAAGGTGAAGTGTTTCTAAAACACCGTTGATCTTGTCTCATATTCTTTTGTTTCACTGGATGACATTTTTATATGCATTTTGGCATATATACTTGCACAGCTCAAAGGCAGATAGGAGAGACCGCTTTGAACGAAACTAGCTCGAGATCTCATCAGATTTTACGGCTAGTAGGCATCCTGTACTTGAGTATAAGCCTTCTTTATCAATGTTGTGCTAGTCTTACAGCTACATTTAATGATATTTGCAGACGATTGAAAGCTCAGCTCGTGAATATGCAGGAGCCGAAAATTCAAGCGTTCTTTCAGCTTCCGTGGTATAATACAGTTACCTTCTTAAAACACTAAGGCAGTTGTGCTGTAAGTTGAATAAGTAATGAAATTTAACTTGGGTTTTCCTATACAGAACTTTGTTGATTTAGCTGGAAGTGAGCGTGCCTCTCAGACCTTATCTGCTGGTACAAGATTGAAAGAAGGCTGCCACATAAATCGGAGTTTATTAACTCTCGGAACTGTGATTCGCAAACTAAGGTTAGCTTTCTTTTTTTCTTCAATTTTGGCATCTTTAACACATATGCACAGCATAATATTGTTTATGACCATTTTACAAGGCACTATATTTTGCAGCAAGGGAAGAAATAGCCATGTACCTTACAGAGACTCTAAGCTAACACGCATACTCCAGAATGCCTTAGGAGGCAATGCCAGAACAGCCATCATTTGCACTATGAGTCCCGACCGCAGTCATGTCGAGCAATCGAGAAACACTCTCTCGTTCGCGAGTTGTGCTAAAGAGGTAACAACTAATGCACAGGTCAATTTAGTTATGTCAGATAGGGCATTAGTAAAGCAATTGCAAAGGGAATTGGCTAAACTGGAGAATGAAATGAAGAGCTTGGGCTCAGCTCCAGTCAAACGTGATACTGCTAGCTTGCTAAGAGAAAAAGAGCTACTCGTTGAGCAGGTGATTGCAGGAACTTGTATGTTCAACGCGGGAAAATAAGAACATGTCATAACATACACGATTTACTCATGTTAAACTGTGCTTTTTCTCTGTTTGAGAATCTACAGATGGCCAAAGAGATTGAAGAATTGACTCGACAACGTGATCTAGCTCAATCTCGAGTTGAGAATTTGCTTCTGTCGGTTAGAGAAGTTCAAATGCTAAAGAGTGGAGAATATTCATCGAATTCGTCAGAAGTGACCAATGTTCCATGTACGGTTGATTACAGCAATCATAAGGATATTGTTACACCTAGTGTGCCTATAACCAACAACAACCACCAATATGATGGGCATCCAGAGAACTCTGAAGAGGAATGTCATCTCGATGGCATCACTACGAAGTTCGTTGAGCCTGATCCAAGCAAGGGTTGGGACAAGGTTGCTCAAAAAAAATATGAAAAGTTCGAAGATAACTGCAAGGAAGTTCGATGCATTGAATTCGAAGATTCGAGTATTGAGATGAATGAAAAAGAAAAAGTTGCCTCTTTGAATCCTGAGAAAAATGAAGGGAAACCAACCGTTGAAACCAATGAGTTATGGATCGATCTTGTGGAAGATGGAAAACCGGCCACGAAGGAGGCTGTTATCAAGGAAATCGAAGCTGATAATTTATCAGCTGATCCTGAGGAAGAGCAAGGAAAAGTATCCCTAACCGAGACAGAACTGAGTATCGAAAAGCTGGAAGGTGATGAATTGTCCAGTAATCCAAAGGAAAATGTAGAAGATTTACGATCAAGTCATGTTAATAAAGATGAAACTTGTGAGGCATTGAAACAAAAAGTACAGGAACTACAAAAGACCATTAAGTTCCTTGTTAGGTATCACATTATGGGGGATTCACCTTCTTTATTAGATGCAGCTAGCTCCGCTAGTAGCATGAGTAGGAGCAGAAGCTGTAAGGCGATCGTCACGACAATGCCATCTTCACCTAGGTTCGAGAAATCACAACAGAATGAAACCGTACCCACTTTCACAGAAGCTGAAATGGACTTCATCGAAAGAGCTAAAACCCTTTCTCAAAAGCTTTCTAACTCGAAAGACGATAACAGAAATGCAAAGATGTCTAGATGTAACTCTCAAGCTTCTATTACTAGTGGTTCCACTGAAGAACAAAGTGTAAAAGATGTTGATGTGGAAGAAACCTGTAGTGAAGTCAATTTTCCTCCTCGACCATGGAAATCATTTGCTAGTGGTTCCAAGAGAAGAACTTCCTTCTCCATAGATTTTTCTGAAGGTGGTAGTGACACAAAAACACGTCAGGAAAAGCAAATTGATAAGAATTTGGTGATAAATATTTCCTTCCTTTTCTCCATTTTTTTCTACTTCAAAATCAATACATCCTGCAATGCTTTGTTGTTTAGCTACTAACATATGTTTGATGGTAGGTACCTGAAACCAAGACTGAGAATTCACAGGAAACTAACCATTCTACGAAACTGCACTCGAGTTGGCCTGAAGAATTCGAGAATCTGCAGAGAACGATAATCGAGCTTTGGGATAAATGCAACGTACCATTAATCCACAGAACCTATTTCATCTTGCTTTTCAAAGGTGATCCTTCTGATTCTGTGTATATGGAGGTAGAGCTTAGAAGATTGTCTTTTTTGAAGAACTCAATGTCTTCATTGGGAAGAAATGGTTGGAAAGATAGTCCAATTGACACAGCTGCTTCAAGGTAAAATTTCAAGATTCTCTTGGATACAAGTAGTGTATAATGCACATTTATCTCTACTTAAACCAAAAACTCCAACTCAAATTCTATTTTGTTTAGTTGAATCATAAATTATGACTTAAGGTTCCCTTAATTGAACATAGCCCTGCACATTTAGCCATATTTGTCATACACTTGTTCGAACTTATGTTACGCACATTTAGCTTAAACTCGTCTTTATTAACTCAAATTCAAATTCGACCAACTTGATTTAATTGAATTCAATAATTTGAATCAACCAACTTAAATTCAAATTGATCTAAACCTAAATTTGATCCAAACTTAACCAAAAAGTGTTAGCTGTAATTATAATGTATATTGCACTCCAAAAAAGTGTCGAACCTTGAAGACAACATTGTTGAAAGAGATAGCTAAACTCTAAAACTTAGACCATAAAATGGACATGAAATATATAAAAATAATATCCAAGCTCAAAATAATTTGAACAAATAATTTAAATAACTAATAACATCAAATTCTAACGGAAAACAACTTTAACTTAGAACAAATCATACCGAATTTAAATGTCTAGATTATGCATTAGGGGTGAAGGGAGGGGTGCTGCAGGGTCCGGGGCACCCTAAATGAGAAATTGCTTCTTTAAACCCTTAAATTTATAAAATATTAAGTTATGATAAAATTATAGTTTTCTCTCCTAAAAATGCTAGAATTTCAATTTAGTCCTTTTGAAAATCATAAAGATATAAGTCAATATAGGTTAAAATTATATTTTAGCTCTCTTAAAAATATATAACTAATCTCAATTCCTAGAAAAATTCTGACTTGAAATATGGAAACAACCTTTTAGACCTGATTGAATATAAAGTAATTGGTTTAATGGTGACAGTGCAAAGGATTTGATGCGTGAGAGAAGAATGTTATACAAGCAAATACAGAAGAAGTTCTCGAAAAAACAGAGAGAGGAACTATACAAGAAGTGGGGAATTGGGTTGAACACAAAGCAGAGGAGCTCACAGTTAGCCCGCCGTTTATGGACAAACACACAAGACATGGGACATGTGAAGGAAAGTGCAGCTCTGGTAGCCAAGTTATTGGGTCTTGTGGAACCAAGTCAAGCACCCAAGGAAGTAGTTGGACTCAGTATCTTGCCCCGATCCGTAACCCGAAGATCCAGCAGCTGGAAAAATGTCATTCCTCCTCTGTTATAGAAGAAGGTAGAGCGCAACACACCATATTACGGATAAAACTTTAGCTCCAGTCACCAGCAGCCTTAACGAGACCTTGTTCATGCGCGGATTGTGACATATACACTATATAGATTGATATATATATATATATACTTTGCAAGGTGGTGGTGAAATGAAATCATCTCAATTTCTAAATTGGGAGCTGCACATTGACCAGACTTTTTAGTAATAGATTCAATTTGTTGTATTTTATTTTTTACTATAAATTCTTATTGTTGTATTTGATGTGTGAATTGCCAAAGAATGTAATCATGGAATGGAGTTTTTATTTGATTAATCACAACATTTTCATGGCTTAACTCTGTTGAGGTAATTTTAAAATCCTAGGATAGTTGAGTTTACTTAATAAATTAGTGTTGATGTTGGATTGAAATAGAAGTACGTGACATTTGATCATATACCAAAAACATATCAATCATATCTTATTGGCAGGGTTTGAACCTGATGATATAAATCAGTGTGGGGAAGAGATGTTATAGTCTATGCCAATGTCACGCTTCCATTTTATGAATTCAATTGTTGTAAAAAATTTATTATAATTTAATTCATTAAGATATACGATTTTTACTAATAAGGTTTAATATTACATAATCTCATAAATTCTTTTTTTTTTTTTCATAATCAATATTAAATGATCCTTTATGTAAAGACCGGTGCTTCAATCAAAATTTTTTTGAAAATTTCTACAAGTAATTGCTAAGATTTATTTAAAATCGTAGTTAAATTTCTTTTGGTACTTAAATTATCTTCTTTTTTATATTGTAATGAATAAAAATAATAATTTTGGATAGTGAGTTAAACATTATATAAATTAGAAGTCGGTGAATATTATTATATGATCATATTGATTCTCCATAATCTGTATCATTTCGGATCATCTATTAATTTTGATCCGAATTCAAAATTTTATTTTGATTAATCTAAATTTATTTCCAACTCCATATGATTTATTAACTTAAACTTGTCAAACTTAAACATAAATAAAAATTAATTAAAAATTATTGTACTAAAAACTACGCGAATCCGAGTGTTAAACACAAATGATAATAATCTTACTAAAGCAACGAATGATTTAAATCCGAGTAGTTGATGAATAAGCAACGCTAATACTTGACAAAGAACCGAAGAGAGAATCATTAAAATTAATTGTGATGCATCTCTGGGATAATCCCATGGCAGGTATTGTGATGGTGTGCCGTGATTCAAATGGTGTCATAGTTGATGCCTGAGATTTTATTCGAAAATTTCTCAATTCAGGTCCTTTTCTTTCCTGTTCTTTTTTTAGTAGCAGTGAAAATAAACTAATTGATAGGATAGCCATTTATACTAGCAGGAGCGAAGCTAGAACAAACTTTTAGGGGCCGAATGAAATTTTAATTTTTTATAATCTATATATTTTTTTAAAGGATTAAATCAAATTTTTATAATTGGGGCCAAAGTAAAATTTTAACTTTACTAATTTAAATTTTTAAAAAAATTTAAGAACTTAAATAAAAATCTTTCATTTTAGGGGGGCCAGACTCTTGCCAGCCCTCCTTTATCTGCCTCTGTATATTAGGAGATGAAACTATTCACCTATTTTTATCTCGGATTTTTAATCAATTTACTGATTGACTAGTTAAAATGACTTCTGATAATAAAACATGTTTGTAAGTTTTTTATATTCTACTTACTTAATGGGTCTCACACTTTTATATTTTAATAAAATAGATAATGCTTTTATCTAGCTTAATTTAATGTAATCGAACTGTTTTGTTTCTCTTCACTAAAAAAAATACTCGAATATCTTAAAATTCCAAAATAATCTAAACTCAAAATTATTTGAAGAATAAAATATTACTCAAATATATAAAAGAAAAAGGTGATTTTAGAAAAAAAAAAAAACAAATTCTAAAATGGGCCCTCAGGCCGAGCCAGGTTTTGAAGAAAGGTGGGCACCTTTAAAGCAAAGAAGTGGGTCATCTCCCAACGGAAAGCCCTCGGAAAAAGCATATGGGTAGTCACAGATTTTTTCATCCCATAATTCGGTTTGGTTCAATTTTTATTTTTAAATATGATAATTTAATTTTTACATTATTTTATAAATTTTCAAAATCTTGTATTTTAATTTTTGAAAAATAAATATATAAAAATTTAAGGTATTTTTATTATTTTAAAATGTTTAATTTTATAAAAAATTTAAAATTAATTATAAATTAAAAAGATAGAGTTGGGCTCAATTCAAGTTATCACAATTTTTTTTCACAACGCAGGCCAATAATGCACTCTGCCATTACTGAATATATGTACTTGTTTTTGAGAAATAATATATATAAATATATTTAATTTGTGTCTTTGTGTTTGCTATCTACTGTCTATCCAATTTTTTTATTTTTTTTATTTTTTTTTTACAAATATAGATTAAATTTTAGAAACGTATACTTAACTTGAATCTAACATGTTATAAGTTTGGGAATTAACTCGTTTTCTGAAGTTAGCTAATTATTAGTTAAAGAGTAGATTGTAAAAATAATCACTTTTGTTTGTCTCGGATTATATTTTAATTATTTATGTTTGAAATGTTACATTTTAGCCACTTACGTTATGGTTTTGTTATGAAGTAGTTACTCTACTGTTAAGCTCCGTTACCTCCCTAATGGCGCTCTTACGTGGCAGTTCAAATGGGTTTTTATTGCCAACTTGAATATCTTACGTGACAACCCAAATTAAGTTGACATTTAAAACTCATTTGGTCTGTCACGTAGGACTGCCGTTAAGAACGATAACGTAAGTGATTAAAACGTAACACTTTAAATAAAAATGACTATTTTTATAGTTTAATGATTCTTTTTGATAAATTAACAAAGAATGATATTAAATGTAAGTGTATTAAAAGGAAGCATCTTATCTTAAAACATGCATTAATAATATACTTCATGATAATGATTGGCTGCGTGTTTTCTGCATTGCAAACTTTGATTTTTGCAGATTTTAAGACCCAAGGACCTGAATACAAGGACCAAAAAGCAAATTAATTTTAAAACAAATCAATTTTGCTGTGTGGATGGATGAGGAGTTTGATTTTTAATTAGTTTGGAATTTCAATGAAAATAATAATAATATTGAAAGAGTTTATTTTATGAATGAAGTATTACTTAGATTCGACTTTATATTTAATCGAGATCATTATATCTTTTAAATATTGAAAATCACCGATTAAAAAAAATATTTGAAAGGATAAATCCAGTATGTTTCAATGTTCGTGTTGTAGTTTTTGTTTCATACTTATATTCAATTTGATATTTTAGTTTTATGTACTATAATCCGGTTATGATAATTTGGTAGTTACCTAACTATTGGTAATTTTTTTCGATTATTTAACTATAAAAGATTATAAAATAGTCACTCAACTATTTGATTTTGTTTTTATTTCACCAATTGTTAAATGATTGATGACATGATAACTTTTAAAATTGACATAATAGCAACTTTAATCATCAATATTTATACATTGTGTAATTTGGTCTTTTTGCGTTTTATTTTTCTTTGTAACCCTTTTGCCTAAAAAGCTAAAAACAAATTTATCACTAAATTTTATCGAAAATATACTAAAAATGAAAACACCCCAAAATTCAAGATAATAATTCTTATTTTTCTCATTCTTTTAACATTTTTTTAAATTAACCCTTAATATCACAAAAAATTGTAAAAATACCAAATTATAAATCGTGTAAATATTGAGAGTTAAATTTTTTAGAAATAAAACTAAATCGACACAATGTATAAATGTTGAGGTCAAAGTTGTTATTATACCAACTTTAAAAGTTGCCAAGTTAATTTTCTATTAATAATTTAACTATCAGTGATAAAAAATAAATAGTTAAATAATTAAGTGACCATATTGTAATATTTTATAATTAAGTGATTGAAAAGAAAATTTACAAATAATTAGTTCACTACCTACCATTATAATTTACTCTTTTATTATTCATTTATTACTAATATTGTACCTTAATCCAAATCTTCAAATGCAGTACAATATGGACTAAAATCAAATTTTGACTTTTTTTGTCTAATTATTAATTTATGTTTATAGCAATTAAAAGTGTTTTAAATGCTAAGAGAAGCCCTTTTCATTTTGCCTCCCAGTTGCTTCCTCTTTTTAGGAATATAAAAATTAGAAATTAATCCTTTTAAAGAAAAGCAAGTTTTATTACCATTTAAGTCTTGAATTATATTTATTTTATTTTAGTATAATATGGTTAAATTAAATTGAAGTGATGAATTGAATTAGTTAAATCGAGAATAAATCGAAATATTAGTTTAAAAGTGAAAGGTTAGATTGTTTGATTCATGAATTGTTTGAATCGGTTGAATCAAAAGTTGAATTAATTTTTTATTTTTTTAAAATTTTTATACTTTTTATTTAATTAAATTCAACGAATCAATCAAATAAATCAATTAAAAACAATGATTTGATTTGTTTAACTGTTGGTCCGATTTTGAGTGCTTTAATTTTTACGGTAAATAATTAATAATAAAAAATAAAATTGAATAATTGAAAATTATTTTGATTTCATAATTAGATAATAATTAAATGGATGTCAGCAGTGGGTTTTAAAAAGTGTGGAAAAATGGAAAAGAAAAAAAAAAAGAGAAAGAAGTCACCTTTGTTGTGCAACGTATGGCGTCGTTTCCATCAAGTTTCAATCTTTACAGTCACTGAGTGGTAGCACACGCTCCCTCTGTACTTCCACCATTCCCACCTCTCTAAAGCTCTCCACTTCCCCATAATACCATACCCAAACTCTGTTTCTTTTTTTTTTTTTCTCTATGGAAATAACGGCTAATGCAATATTCTTCTTCTTCCTTACCCTCTTCACCTTCAACCTCGTCATCCCATTTTGTTTCGCTCAGCATCACAGCACCGTCACATTATCAGAGATCCAAGCCCTGACGTCATTCAAACGGAGCGTTTTCAGTGACCCATTCGCCGTTCTCGATGGTTGGGATGAGTCCACGCCGGCGGCTCCATGTGACTGGCGAGGTGTTGTTTGTTACAACCGCCGTGTCTTCGAGCTACGCTTACCTCGACTTCAACTCGGTGGTCGACTCACTGATCGGTTATGCGAGTTACGTGAGCTAAGGAAACTCAGTCTTCATTCTAACAACTTTAACGGCTCTATCCCCGACGCGCTCTCTCAGTGCACTCTTTTACGCGCCGTTTACTTCCAGTACAACTCGTTCACCGGTAAACTCCCCACTTCTGTTTTTAACCTCACGAATTTACAAATCCTTAATGTGGCTCATAATTATCTCTCCGGTAAGATCGCCGCCGTTATTCAACCGTCTCTCCGCTACATCGATTTATCTTCAAACGATTTCTCCGGTGAAATGCCGTCGAATTTCTCGGCTGATTCTCAACTACGACTCATCAACTTCTCATACAACCGCTTTTCCGGTGAAGTTCCGGCGAGTATTGGTAAATTCCAATATTTACAATACCTCTGGATCGACTCGAATCAGTTGTACGGAACTTTACCGTCGGCTATAGCGAACTGTTCTTCGTTGATACATTTAAGCGTTGAAGACAATATGCTTAAAGGGCTACTTCCGGGAAGCATTGTCGCCGTTCCGAATCTTCAAGTGCTTGCTCTATCGCGTAACGGACTTTCCGGTCCGGTACCGGAAACCGTTTTCTGTAAATCGTCGGGGAATAAAACGGCGTCTTTGAAGATCGTGGAGCTTGGATTCAATGAGTTCACTGGAGTCATTAAGCCACGAAATAATGGAAGTTGCTTTGCGGTGCCGGCTATGGAGGTTTTGGACCTTCACGAGAATCACATCCATGGCGGTTTTCCATCTTGGTTGACCAGTTTGACCACGTTAAAAATATTAGATATTTCTGGAAACTTCTTCACCGGTTCATTACCGGTCGAAATTGGCAACCTTTTAAACATACAAGAGCTTAGAGTAGCCAACAACTCGCTAAGCGGTTCAGTTCCCAGTCAACTCCTACAATGCCGTTCGTTACAGGTCATTGATTTTGAAGGAAACCGGTTCTCCGGCAACTTACCGGTCTTTTTAACCGAAATAAAGACGTTAAAAAGCCTATCTTTGGCCGGAAATTCGTTCTCAGGTTCAATTCCTGTCGGGTTTGGTAACATTTCAGGACTCGGAACGTTGAACTTGAGTGGAAATAACTTGACCGGAACCGTACCGGAAGATATACTCCGGTTGGGTAATTTATCCATCTTAAACCTTAGTCACAACAAATTTTCTGGCCAAATTCCGAATGGGGTTTCCGCTTTATCAAGCTTGGTGGTTTTAAACTTAAGTGCTTGTGGATTTTCCGGGAAAATTCCTGGAAATTTTGGGTCTTTAATGAAATTAACATCTCTTGATTTAAGTAAGCAGCAACTTTCCGGTGAATTACCTATTGAACTTTTCGGGTTACCAAATTTGCAGATCGTTGCTTTAAACGAAAACAAATTATCCGGTGATATCCCTGAAGGTTTTAGCAGCTTGGTTGGTTTGCAATACTTGAATGTCAGCTGTAACGTGTTCACAGGTCAAATTCCAGAAACTTTTGGATTTCTTCATTCATTAATGGTGCTTTCACTGTCGTATAATCGAATTTCCGGTATGATCCCGTCGGAGCTCGGTAATTGTTCTCAGCTTCAAGTGATTCAGCTTCGTTCGAATCGATTGATCGGCAATGTAACGACGGATTTCTCTCGGTTGTCTCGTTTAAAAGAGCTTGATTTGGGTTCTAACAAGTTAAATGGTGAAATCCCAGAAGAAATATCCAATTGTTCTTTGATGATTACTTTACTTTTAGATGGAAATCGCCTTACAGGTAACATACCAGATTCATTTTCAAACATGTCTAATTTGAAGTACTTGAATTTATCTAGAAATAATCTTGAAGGTGAGATTCCAAGTGGATTAGGTTCTTTATTCAATGATAGTTCTATATTTTCAATGAATGAAAATTTATGTGGTAAGCCATTGAAAAATGACTGTAAAAATGAGAGAAAAAAGAAACAGAGGAAGCTGATTTTGTTGATTGCTATGGTCGTTGGTGGTATTGGGCTATTTGTCGTGTTTTGTTGCGGTTACATTTACAGTTTTCTAAGGTGGTGGAAGAGGTGGATGACCGGAGAGAAGAAGCGGAGTACTGGTAGTGCTAGTTCGGGAGCAGATCGAAGTCGTGGAAGTGGTGAAAATGGTGGTCCGAAACTAGTTATGTTCAATAACAAGATAACGTTAGCGGAAACGTTAGAAGCGACGAGGCAATTCGATGAGGAAAATGTGTTGAGTAGGGGACGGTACGGACTTGTTTTCAAGGCTACGTTTCAAGACGGGATGGTGTTATCGATCCGTCGTCTTGTTGATGGAACGATCGATGAAGCTAATTTTAAAAAAGAAGCAGAATTGTTAGGTAAGGTAAAGCATCGGAACATAACGGTTCTCCGAGGATACTATGCCGGACCGCCTGATTTACGACTCCTTGTTTATGACTACATGCCTAATGGAAACTTAGCTACACTCCTCCAAGAAGCATCTCACCAAGATGGACATATGTTGAATTGGCCAATGCTTCATCTTATTGCCCTCGGCATTGCTCGTGGCCTATCGTTTTTGCACTCATTGTCGATACTTCACGGTGACATTAAGCCGCAAAACGTCCTCTTTGATGCCGATTTCGAAGCTCATTTATCTGAGTTCGGACTTGAGAAACTCATAACCGCAACCCCGACGGAAGCTTCAACATCATCAACCGCGGTTGGTTCTTTAGGCTACGTAGCACCGGAAGCTGCTCTAACGGGTCGACCATCTAAAGAAGCCGATGTTTATAGTTTTGGGATCGTATTGCTCGAAATACTCACTGGAAGAAAACCAGTGATGTTTAGCCAAGATGAAGAAGATATTGTGAAATGGGTGAAAAAACAATTGGAAAAAGGACAAATCTCGGAGTTGCTGGAGCCAGGGTTGCTGGAGTTAGACCCTGAATCAAGTGAGTGGGAGGAGTTCTTGTTAGGGGTTAAAGTGGGACTTCTTTGTACTGCACCTGAACCACTTGATAGACCAGCAATGGCTGATATTGTTTTTATGTTGGAAGGGTGTAGGGTTGGAGCAGAGGTTCCATCTTCAGCTGATCCAACCTCTCTACACTCACCGGCTTGAAATTTTTATTTTTAGCTTTTTTGCAATAGAATGACTTGCCTATAAGAAAAGTCATTCTTCATCATTGTGTTGTATTAAATTGGAGAATTTCTGGTTAGATTATTTCAGTGTCCTTTTTTCAATTTTCGTGAACAATAAGTGAATCAACAACACGACTAGCGTAATTCATATTAAGACAATAAACACTCGAATTATTAAATATAATTTAAAATTACAAATTTTAATAGACTTATTTGAAAATAATGTGCTTATTTTATCGATTGAATACACATTTTTAATATACGTTGTCAATTAAGTAAAGGTGACGAAACGGCGCCGTTTGAGGATCCAGCAGGTAACCTCCCGCCAAAAGTATAAAACGTCTAACCTGAAAAGGCCACGTGGCAAGGCAAAGACAGGAAAAAAAAGGGATGGGAGAGGAGAGGAGAAAGTAGCCGTTAAATGAGTTTTTGGGAAAAGGCGAAGTTGGCGTCAGGACAGAATAAGTTGCTTGAAATTGTCGGAATTTTGACGTTTTTCAGACAAAAATATTTCGTTCAAAATAGATTTAGATTTCTTAATGCCACGTCGGATTCTCATTGTTCTGTTTGACTGGCACGTGGGCAACTTATGATGACGTATTCCGTTCCCACCGGAACAGTGTAAATTGAACTGTAATGGATGGGAAGTGGGAACAGTTGTGTAGTAGACTTACAGGTTGTGAGTTCAGAGTTATGGTACCCATCTAACCCCACCATTCAAACCCCTCATCACTTCTAACACTTTTCCTTCTTCTAACCTTAGCTTACTAGTCAAATCATTTGAATTTTAGATTTTAATCATCTCAATTTCACATTATTTGAGTTTAAATTTCTATACATTAAATTAAAAAGTTTTATGCTTCTTACTAGGTGTTATTTAGACAAATATCTAGTTTCGACTTTTGAGCGTTGGATTCTTTACTCATTTTATGTTAATTGCTTGAGCTGAAAAAAAAAAAAAACTCTTAAAAACTTTGAGAAAAGAGGAAAGTCCCTTAAAAGATTTTTGAGGTTTATCCCATTATGTGTATAACTTACTAAGCCTTCGATATATTTTTCTTATTTTGGCTAGTTTGCTCAGTAATTTGAACTATTTATATTTATTTGTATTTTGATTAGTTTCTTTTCGATATATCATTTTCGAGTTTATGTTTAAAATTGATGGTTTAAATTGCGGTAAAAGTATTATAGAAGTTTCTATATTAAGAGTTAAATTATATGTTGTCTTCTTTTACTTAAAAATGAGAAAATTAGTTATTATATATTAAATCAAAAATAAACTAAATTAGTTGTTAAGATGTGTACCTTATTTTTAATAGTAAAATTAGATGAAAATTTTAACAGCTTTTTAATATAATATATAAATGTGAATTTACTTATTTTTTATTAGATAAAATAAAATACAATTTGATTCTCATAACTTTCATAATATTTTTACCTGTTTGTTTTAACAATCTAATTAGATTAAATTGAAATTTAAGTTAATAGGATTTTTTCAATAATTGAAATTAAAAATAATTAATTCTTGAATTTAACCACTAAAATTTAAAATAAAAAAATACAAAAACTAAAAATAATCAAACCAAAAGTACAAATGCATAAATTTATAGCAGAAATTGACCAAAATAAAATTCGCGAGAGAGTGAAAATGGAATTAACCATGGGTGTTGTAAATAAGAGAGTAGGTCCCCTTCAATCAAGTCCCAAGAACTCAATAATACAAGAAGGATAAGCTATTAACTAGCATGTGCAGTGTGTAGTCTGCTGAACTCTGCACTTCTGTGACTTACCTTTTACTCACTTTTTTAATTTTTACTTATTCTCTTGGTTGAATTGTCACTGTCAAAAGGTGGCCCTATAAGATATCATGTACACACTTTTTTGACCTTTTTAACCACTACCCAACATTCAATGTGATAAAAAAGTTAGAAAAGGCAATGGAAAGTTGTATTTACCCAATGAGGCTTCTCTAGCAATGAAACCGTTTTGATTATGTGTTTTATATAATAAGATGGTGGTAATACTCAGGATTCTTAAATTGAGAACAAAATTTATTAATATTATATATATATATATATATATATATGATGCTTGAATTCGAAATTTTAATTAAGGGATATCGAATTTCTTATTAAATGAAATACATTTAGATTTTCGAGTTTATAAACGAAGATATGAGTGCTATAAATATGACAAACGAAACAGTGTAGCCCCAAGGGCCGAAAGAGGTTTTTGCCAACAGGCTTTCGTTTCAGCCATGACAGCATCCGATAGATCAAAGCCCGAGTGGGCGTCAGCCATTAGTTTGAACATTGTTCCCCTTAATACGTTGATTCTTCCTTGCCGTTGTTTGAAGATTGAAACCGAAACTTTGTGACAAAAGCATGAAGGGTCACCAAAACAACCAAAGCCGAAAGGGGTATTACACAATCAACCCTAACAATGAGAAGCCATTGACAGCACAGGGACAAAGGCAAAGGGGTAAGCAATCAGTGGACTTGGGCTTCCCCAGATAGTAGATTTGTCATTTAAAAGAACATTTAATTTTTTTAAATTTTTATGAAATTAGGTGTTAATATAATAGTAAAATTACAAATTGATCTCCCAAAAATTTATAATTAATTTTTAACTCCCTAAAGTAATTTTCTGGCTTCATCCCAGAACAGCCCCTTCAAGACCATACCAACAGCATATACAACCAAAGAAAAACATAAAAAGCATAATGATATATGTAAATATAGAGGACACCCAATCGAAAAAACAATACAGAGAGTAGTGGCCGGCAAGAAGAAGCCAACGACCAGCATAGAGAGGCTTCTCAATGTTGGAACCACCACCCCCTTTCACATTGTACGAGGAGTCAACTATGGTGGAGTCACCACAAAAGAGTAACCCAACACCATGATGGAGCCCCCAAGTTATTTCTTAAAAATCTAAGTCGGCTAGTTTAAAAGCTCAAGTTAGACAAGTAATCGAATCCAATTTAAATGAACCGATTAAGAATTAAGTAGATAAACAACTTTACCAACCAAGATTTAATATACAATCCAAACTCCAGCATCTAAGAAACAATGTAAACACCAGCAAATGAAGAACTAATGCAAGCACCAAGTCTACAAGGCTCCACATTGGATCCCCAAGCACATAATTTAATAAAAACAAAGCTACAATTTTTATTGGACCATCTAATTTATATATCTCTAATCTATAATCATCAGCCCCTTTGAATTTTTTCAATCTGCAGAAAATCTCAAAGGCTGTAGAAAAATACTTTTATGAGCAAAACTTATATTATATACTTCTAACCAGCAAATCAAAATAATATATGGAACAAATTCTTTCGGTAAACCACAGCCAGTGATATAAGAGTCACAATGAGTAATTAGGCCTTTTCTATCACTCGGCTCGTGACTGACCAGCTCTGGATGAGAGAATAATGCCGACGATCAAGCCATATAGTGCCAATGCCTCCGCAAAGATAAGAATGAGGATCATCCCAACAAAAAGCTTTGGCTGTTGTGCATTAGCTCTGCAAAATCCAATTTTAAATAATAAGACAAGTTTCAAAGTACGGTAGTAGTAACAATTAACAAACAACAATATGAATAGTAGCATACAAACGCAAAGGTGATATAGCACTGACGGTGAGATAGCAGTGGTTTAAGGGATATGAAACAATAATAATTTTTAAAATAAATTCATCTTTCCTTCTCCAAAAAAATCCAATTACACAATATTATAGGAGTTTCGAAGTTAATACAGATTGCAAAAGTAAAGCAACGATAGTAGTAATGAATATCGACTTAAACAAAATGACTATTAGCATGCAAACCCGACAGTGATATAGCACTAGTTTAAGGGATAGAAAACAATAATAATTCTTAAACTACACATTGTTCCTTCTCAAACAATCATAATTCACGAGTATCCTAACAGCATTTCAATTTGTGCATTAGCTCTACAAAATCCACTTACACGATAGGACGAGTTTCAAAGTTATACTATTTGCAACAGTAAAGCAACAAATCATCAACAACGGTCATAATGAATATCATCTTAAACAAAATGAATTATAGCACTTGTTTAACGGATAGATAAGATAAAAACTCTTATAATACGTTCATCTTTCCTTCTCGAACAATCATAATTCATAAGTACCCTAACAGCAACTCAATCTGCATTAGCTCTACAAAACCCAATTACACGATAAGATAGGAGTTTCAAAATGATATCGATTACAAAAGTAAAGCAACGATAGTGGTAACGAATATCAACTTAAACGAAATGACTATTAGCATACAAACCCAAGAGTGATGTAGTACTAGTTAAGGGATAGAAAACAATTATAATTCTTAAAATACAGTCATCTTTTCTTCCTACACAAATCGTAGTTCTTAAGTACCCTAACAGCAACTCAATTTGTGCATTAGCTCTACAAAATCCAATTATATGATAAGATGAGTTTCAAAGTTATACTATTTGCAACAATAAAGCAACAAATAATCAACAACAGTCATAATGAATATCATCTTAAACAAAATGAAATATAGCACCAATTTAAGGTATACAAAACAAAAGTACAGATTAGTTTAAGGGATATGAAACAAAATGAAATATAGCACTAGTTTAACAAATATCATCATCAACAACAGTCATAAAGATTAGTTTCAAAGTAACACTACTTGCAAAAATAAGCAACAAATCCTCAATAACAGAACTAAAGAATATCAACTTAAACAAAATGAAAAATAACATATAGCACTAGTTTAAGGGATATATAACAAGAATAATGCTTAAATTACGTTCATTTTTCTTTCTCAACAATCATAAGAACCGTTACAGCATCTCAACTTCTGCATTAGCTTTACAAATTACACAATAAGACAAGAGTTCAAGACTGATAATACTTGCAAAAATAATGCAAAATAAAAAATATAAAAATAGTCAACAACGGTACTAATCAATTCAACTTAAAAAATAAAAATAAGGATCAAATTATGGGTTTGGTCCCTCTACTCAAATATCAGATTTAGCACATGTACTTTATTTCACATAATTTGGTCTCTTTACTTTTATAATGCCATTATTTAGTCCAAATAATTAAATTGCTGACACATGAAAGAAATCGTTTCAAAATGGTGAATTAGAAAAGGGTTTTTTGAGAAAAAATCTAGTCAATATTTTAATTGAAAATAGTTACTGTTTTTAATTTTGACTAACTAATTATAAAAATAGAGAGATCAAGGTATGCAAAAATTAACCAACAAGGATAAATCCCAAATTTGAGCATGGTAGATGCACCAAAACCATAATTTGACCAAAAAAATAACAAAGCACTAGTTTTAAGGGGATAAATTCAGTTCAATGCCTAAACCAGACCCCACTTCAATTTCTCCAAAGCTGCATCTAAGCAAAAACCAATTAATTTGCAGGGTTAACAAAGATAATATAAATAGAAAAAGCTCTACTTGTGATCATCCATGGTAAATAACTTTTTTGAGTAACTAATGACATTATAAAAATAGAGGGATCAAGTTATGCCAAAATTAACATACAAGGACTAAATCACAAATTTGAGAATGGTATAGAGAGACCAAAACCATAATTTGAACCCCCCAAAAGAAACATATAGCACTAATGTAAGGGGATAAATTGAGTTCAGGGCCTAAACCAGACCCTACTTCAATTTAGGGGGTTAACAAAGCTAATATAAATACAAAAAAGCTCAACTTATGATCATCCACACAAAAGCATCAAGGCCCTAGATATAATAATACCAACATTCTACATAAAAATAATGCAACAAAACTGATACGACCATAAACCATAAACCAACTAAAACATAAACTGAATCATTTAATCAAAGATTCAAAAAAAGCAATTACCTAACACCAGCATCACCTACAATTCCAATAGCCATACCAGCAGAAAGACCAGCAAGTCCACAAGCTAAACCAGAAGATAAATGAGCATACCCATCGAAAAGGTAATAAGATTTAGCCTTTGGGTTAATCCCAGTACTGATTATAACAGCGATGATTAAACCATAAATACCCAGCACACCAGCCATTACCACCGGGACGATCGATTTCATCACCAGCTCCGGTCTCATTACACCCATTGATGCTACACCAACACCACTTTTCGCTGTACCATAAGCTGCTCCCATACCTGTGAAACATTGGATCAAAACCCAAACTCCCAAAATCATAGAAAGGTCATTTGATTATTCTTTTTTTTTTCTTTTTGCTTACAAGAGAAAACGAGGGCAGCAGCAGCACCCAAGAAGCCGAAGAAAGGAGCAGTTTCATCGCCGCTGAATGTTGAAGCCATCTTCTTTTTGGTCCTTTGAAGAGAGTAATGAATTGGATCTGAAAATGTTAACAAAAAAGCTTCTTTTTATTGTACAAATTCTAATCAGGAGAGAGCTATAATTGAAGGTGGAAAATAAAAAAAAAATTGTAGGGGAACAAGGACAACCTCAAATCACTGAAATAAGTGGAGAGATCAGAGAGCTTTCGCTTTAACAAGGCTCATTTTTCTATTGGGCTGAACTCATTCTATTTGGGTAACTTTATAGCATTTAAGTCCCTGGACTTCGTAATATTTTTCAATTTTGGTTCATAAACTTTTTTGTCAACATTAGTCTCAAATTTTGACAGATTTTTCTAATTTAGTCCCTAAATTTGGATTATGTTAAAGTGTGATAATATGTGACACTGAAGTACACGCGGCACACCATGTGTCACTTTTGATTATTTTGTCATCTATACCAGTTTTTAATAATAGAAATTGATGAAATTTTTAATAAAAAGGATCAAATTACTATTTGATCTAACATACAAGGACTAATTTATTTATTTTTAAATAAAAGAGATAAAATGTAATCTAACACCTAATATAAATATTTTTATTATCAAAATCTATATAAAATGAAATACTAAGTAAGAGATAATGTAAAAATGATAAGAAAATACAAATTATTCTCTAAATCGAATCATTATCTTAAACCATGTAAAACATGATACTTACAAGAAAAATTAATATTCAATCGAGCTAGAATTAAGTGTCAAATTGCAAATTTGCTACTATTCAGACTTGGCTCGGCTCATTTCCACCCTAGTTTGGGGGACCAAAGAAAAGTACTAAAATGCTAAAATGGTTATAGTTTGAGATAAATTGAGTATTAATCCCTTTAATTTTTTTACTGAAATAAATTCTATGGCAGTACAATTGGTCCTCCACTAAAACACTCAAAACTCGAAAGCAAGCAAATGAGCTCTAAGAGCAAAAGACCACCGCCTGACCCGGTGGCTGTGCTGCGAGGCCACCGTGCTTCCGTCACCGATGCTTGTTTCCATCCTTCGAGACCCATTTTATTCACTGGGTAAATCCCAAAATTCACTTCTTTAAGTTCTCTTTTTTAGTGATCAACACAAAAAAAATGGGGACTATTCTTTTTTTTTTCAGTTCATCAGATGGTGAGTTGCGGATTTGGGATACAATTCAGCATCGTACGGTATCATCTTCATGGTTGGTTGTTATTACTTCTTTGTTTTATCGACAAAATCGATTTTTTTTTCTTTTGCTGGGTCGATTAATTTGACTGTTGTTGTTTCTTTATAGGGCGCATAGTGCTGCTCATGGGATTATAGCTGTTGCTTGTAGTTCTTTGTTGGAGACCAATAAAATTATCAGGTGTTTTTCTTTTCTTTTTTTAAGGGTTTCTGGGATTATAAGCTAAATGGGTCTTTTTTTTTTTAATGCTTTCTTTGATATGTGTAGTCAGGGTAGGGATGGAACTGTTAAGTGTTGGGATATAGAAGAAGGAGGTCTCTCAAGGTAATGAATTTACTTTATAATTGTTCTTTCATTGAAAATGGTACCAAGGTTTATGGACTACTAAAAAATTAAAAGTACATGGAAGCCTTCGTATTAGGAGCCTTTGTATTAGGATTTGGATTGCATTTTGCTCCTTATACTAAAAGAATATGCAAATTAGTCCTTTTATGTTAGATCAAAGAGCAAATGGATCCTTTCTGTTAAAAATTAGTGTGTCTAAGGAAATAACTAGACAATGACACGTTGCATGTCACATGCACCTCACTTTGACTTAAAGAGATCAATTTTTAATAGTAGAAATAGATAAAAGTCTTAACAGAAGGATCAATTTGCTCTTAATCTAATGTACATTGATTAATTTACCCATTTTTTTGAGTAGAGGGGGCAAAATGCAATCTAACTCCTAGTACAGGGGCTTCTATGGTACTTTTATAAAAAAACACAGTTCACCGACCATTTATTGATAAAAGGCCTAAATTTTAATGCTATGCTATGAATTTTATCCATGATGTTATTTAAGGATTTCTGCACGTATTCTCTAACAATGGCAACAATAATTTAGAGATTAAGTGACCAAAGTCTTTTTAAAGTTTATCATGTTTTGTTAGTTTGTAAATAATTGTTGACAGTTGAAAATATAGAGAATGGAATCAATCTGTTGTTCTGTTGGTGTTGTAAGTGATTAAATTTCCCTATCTATTATATTATTTCAAGTAGAAGTTCTCCTTCTAGCTGCTACCCCACCCACCTTTTGTCAAATTTGAGGCACTATTTTGTTATTAAGTTTTCATTTTTTTTGGTTAACTAAGCTTAGTGGTGCATGCAAAGTATCTGACAGAAATCTTTCACAATTCATCATTTTGATTCTGATGCGATCCGCCAGTAATATCTGTTTATGAGTTGGAATTTCACCTTGTTACTATTTTGGTTCTTGACAGGACACCTTCACTTACAATCAGGACAAATTCTTACCATTTTTGCAAGCTTTCTTTAGTGAAGAAACCTGTTGCTAATACAAAGCAAGGGGATGGAACTATTGATATAGAACTTTCCAATGATAGTAGAGGAGAGATAGCAAAAAATCAAGAAGAGGGTTCCAACTCCTTCGAAGGTTAGTCTATGAGGTTCAGGCTGCTTGTAGACATAAATATTGTAACAAGATAGTCCTTTCTCTATGGTTTTAGATTCTCGATGAGTTTCTAGTTTCAGAAATAGACTCAAGTGACAACTTTTTATCAACCAATACTTAATCAGGACTGAGCTTATATGAAAATGAATGTGCTCTCTTATAAAGTAGAAAACAAATGTTAGAAACTTCATATGTGGATATGGAAATGGGGAATGGAATGGTTGTAGTAATATTTCTCTTATTGTTGTTTAAACAAACCTACTTGCAATTCTGAAGCAGCCACTTCTTCTACTACAGCATATTCTGGGACAATTCTTTTGGTTTTCTTTGTTAAAGATATAGCAAGTTTGGTTCTAGAGGCACCTTTGTATGTTCTAGACCGTCCTACATTTGAAGTATTGTCCAGGCCTAGTAGCTTTTAAGTGGCGAAATCCTACATTATATTTCTCTTGCCGCTGCTCTTTTCATTTTTCCAGCATACTTACATCTTGAATCCTTGATTGCTTGTTAATTTTGCTAAAAATTCATTGGCATGTCCTACCAGATCATCTGCAAGGTGGATTAATAGAAGAAACATCTGTTGAAGGACTTAAGTATGTGGCTATGGCAGGCGAACAATCTTCTGAGGTCAACATGCTTCCTTTGAATTTATTTTTCTATTCAATTTACTCTTGTTTTCTTTCTTCTTATTTGGGGTATCCTATTACTGATTGGTTACCATATCTTTATATGTTAAGATTGAGCTTTGGGATCTCAATACAGGTGAAAGGTCTGTACGGCTACCTCAAGACAACTTTGTTGGATCTATTAAGCAGAGAGGTTGATTTCTGATACATTACTTTTGACTCGGGACGTTGTAATTTTTACATTTATAAATTAGCTCTAGGACACCAAACATTTGGCTAAATTTTCACTGTCTTGATTGAAATTTCTTGTGATGGAATTGGTTCTGGTTGTTTTTTCTTGGGATAAGGCAACATTTAGTCCTTGAACTTGGCAACATTTCCCAGTTTTAATCCATGTGATGATGTGGCACTCTGAAGTTGTGCCATGTCACTGCATGAGTGAGCCAATACTGGGAAAGTTTGTTAAGTTCCAGGGCCAATGTGGACCAAAAAGATGTTTAGGGGCTAAGCTGAGAAAAGTTGCCAAGGGCAGGGTAAATGTTGCTTTATCCCTTTTTTTGCTATTTAGAAACATATTGGTGTATCTGTATTTGATAACAATGGTCTATGGGAAGTTATGTGTTTTTCAATGTCCTTTTTTATTGGTTCCATTGTGCTTGTTGTTGATCCTTGAGGTGTTTAAAATTAAAAACTATAACTGGTTTTTTGGCAGGAATGTGCATGGCAGTTAAATCATTTTTGCTACCCGGATCAGAGGGCTTTCTTAATGTCTTGGCAGGGTAGGTGTCTCCTGCTATTTCCGTCTGTTGCACTGGAGTTGTTTCCAGCAACTTCCGTGTTTCTCTTCTCTGATCATTCTTAAAAAATAAAATAAGAGAATTATTATTTTTAGATTCATGCTCTTCAAATTGTGGAATTAGTGTTCCAAAAAAGGGTTGAGTTAGGTTTTGACTTTTGATATGGTGGCGACTTTTGGAATAGTTATCTAAGATATTCTCACTTAGGGATTTACTTGATTTATTTTCTAGTTATGAAGATGGTTCGATTCTTTGGTGGGATATACGGTACCCTGGGGTTCCTCTAACTTCTGTGAAGTTCCATTCAGAGCCAGGTGTGCCACCCAGAATATGGGAGACTCCTCATGTATTAGGCTTCATCTTATTCTTCCTTCACTAATTTCTTTTTCTTCATAAAATATGTTTTATTCTTGTTCTCTACACAGTTCTAAGTTTATGCATTGATGGATCCTGCAATGGAGGTATCTCCGGGGCAGCAGATGACAAGATTGTACTTTACAATTTAGATTATCCCACGGTAATTCTTGTTGAAACCCCCCTATGAACTGGTTGCTAACAAGATATATCGCAACCCCTCTAGCAGCCTTCTTTTAGTTATGACCAATGCATTTTTGTTCAAAATCGTTAGCCAAATTGATCCTATGGTGTTTATTTATGATTATTTGCATTTGAATGCTTTTGCGGATTTAGTAATGTCAGAGAGTGACATTGGATGAACCATAGTGCTAGCTTTGCGAGCATGTTTTTTCGCATTAATCTTAGTCTCCATCATGATAGAGGCAAACAAAAAGTGGATTCCTTTGAATCCTTCAATACGATAAAAGGCCGGTAGAGTCCTTTGCTTAACTATAGTTCTGGCTTCACAGAGCATAACGCATAAATCACGCTATTTTCTCTTTTGCGTCTTATCATGTTATTCTTCATGTAGGGTTCTTGCATTGTTAAGAAAGAAATTAGTCTGGAAAGGCCAGGCATATCGAGCACTGCAATTCGGCCTGATTCTAAAATTACTGCAACTGCTGGCTGGGACCATAGGTTTGTATCCACCTTGCATCCTCTTTTTAAATTCCGAATCATCTATATTTCGGATGTTCTTCAGGCGTTCATCCTCAAAGTGAATCTCGATTACTCGATATAATTTGCAATTTTAGTTGCTCTAGGGGAAATCATGTAGTTCGATCTCAGATTATCTGCAAAGGGTTGCTATTAACTTGCTTTTTTAACTTCACTCATGGCTGCAGAGTTCGAATATACAATTATCGCAAAGGAAATCCTCTAGCAATTCTGAAATATCACCACGCTACGGTATGATGAAAGATTTACGAGGCTAAAATTCGGACATTTTATTTGTTCTTTTAATCCATCTGCTGTGACCTCATTCAATGTATTCATGATCTGACGGCTATAACTCCCGTATTTATAACTCCGCATGTATCATGCTATTCTTCACTCGCATTAATTATTCCATGTTATTTCATCATGTTGTACTAAAGTCGAAAATGAAATTATCTACCCTTGCAGTGTAACTCTGTGTCGTATTCAACCAACTGCAAGCTAATGGCCTCCACATCGGAAGACACGACTGTTGCACTATGGGAATTATATCCTCCTCAAACTTGAAACTGAACTGGATGATATATATACACATATATATATCAATATGTTCATATTGTTTTATGCCGTCTCAGGCAGGTGCAGGTGTCACGGTATGCTTGTGAGCAAGCCATCCAAAGGTGTCTCGGCCTGTGACAAAGGGTCTTGGTATGTTAAAGAGAAGTTACTGCGATAATTGAACTCGGTGTTGAACCAACCAATGTTAAGTTAATTCCGTTAGGTCGATTAAGATTTAAGTTGGTCAGCTAATGTATGGGGTCGATTGATTATACTGGTTTTTTTATAACCGAGCTAGTCGAAATGATCGGATGTTCTCTCCTCTTGTAGGGCAGTTTTTTTCCCCTCTTAAATCAAGTTTTAGAGCAAATCAGGTTGGATTTTTCATTAAGGTTTTCTTAAGTTTGCTAGCAAACTCAAACCAGCGATTTAACAATTAGTACATCAATTGACGAGCAGAAGAATATATTTAGATACAAATTGATTTAACGGTTAGTATCGGATATTGAAAAAGAAAATTGTAGAAGAGAGTGAAAAAAGCTTTTGAGAAATATAAATAACAGACAGCAGCATATTGAAATTAAACATAAAATGAAACTGGGGGCGCCCAATCCAGGTTCATCTTCAGTGGGTCTCGGCTGGCGGAAAATTGATTAAAAAGGATAATAAATAATAAAATGGAACGTTAGATTTGCACTTGCAGTAATGGGAACCCTTTTGATTCCTCGTAAAGCAAAAAAAGAAAAACCCTAAGGACAACCACTTTCATTTTCAAAGTTCAAAACTTGAAAAAAAAGAAAAGAGAACAAAATCTAATCAATTACACTCTTTCTCTCTCCACAATTTATTTCCCCTTTTATTAAATTTAATTAGAAAAAGGTGTCCCTATTCTTGGGAACCCTCGACAAGCAATCAAATCCCCTTTTTTTCCTCTTTGAAAAAAACACCATAAATTCACTTCCCAATTCCTTTGAATTAGGGTTCCGTTTTCACCTTCTTGCTTAAACCCCCAATCGCCCCTAATCCCCCGCTTAATACCCGTTGTTCCCACTTTCCCGCCAACTTTGACCTTTCTTTAGGGCCGTTGATTTCTTCCCTTTTTTCGAATTCGAACCGTTAGATTAGATCTGCTCTCACTCGGTCAAAGCTTTGACTTTGTATTGCCCGGGAATGTCGGGGACTGAAATGGAGAAGAAGGTGGAGGAGGAAGAGAAGAAAGGAGGAGAGTTGTTGTTTTGTGGTTCCACGTGTTGGGATGTTATTGGTCGGCGTAAAGGTGCTGTTGAAGGCAACTTGGTCTCACCTACTCGCCTCCGTCCTTTAGTCGGTGTTGACATCCGGTTCGTTGCCTCCGGTTGCTGTGAGTTCAAAAATTTTTTTCATTTTGCTTTTTTTTTTTTTATCTTACACTTGCTCATTTAATTTAAATTTAAAACTTTTTTTTTAAAAGCATAGCATTCCCTTTTTATTGTAGTATCGTGTCATTGTGTTGCATTGGATGTTGAAGGGCGGTGCTACACTTGGGGTCGCAATGAGGTATGGAAAGCTCAGTTTTTTATTTTTTATTTTTTATTTTTAGGAAAAAAACAATGCTTGTGGGTAATGTTGCTTTAATTTGGTTAATATTAGTTGATAGAGCTTTCGCTTTTTATGTATAGAAAGGGCAACTGGGTCACGGAGATACAATCCAGCGTGATAGGCCAACTATAGTTTCTGAACTCTCGAAGTAAGCACTTATTTTATCTTGTTCTTAACATTAGTCCACTATGTTCCCTTTTTTTTTAATTATGTTGTACCTTTGTTGAAGGTA
The DNA here is from genome assembly GCF_025698485.1 of Gossypium arboreum. Taxonomy (NCBI): domain Eukaryota; kingdom Viridiplantae; phylum Streptophyta; class Magnoliopsida; order Malvales; family Malvaceae; genus Gossypium; species Gossypium arboreum. The sequence continues at coordinate 143,017,677 of NC_069075.1, forward strand.
TAAGATAATCAAAGCTGGATCTGGAAGGAACCATACCGTCGTAGTTACGGAAGATGGTAATTCCTTGGCCTTTGGCTGGAATAAGCATGGACAGCTTGGTTCAGGTTCTACACGAAATGGTAGGTTCCGATGATTTTGATTATTTCTAGTACTATTACTCTAGGTGTTTAGTTTTCTTGGTTTACTATTGGTTCTCGTAGAATGCCATGTATGCCTGCTTCAGCATTCGTCTCTGAACTTCTGCTTTATTTATTTGCTGGTTTATCCTCTTTTTTTTTTTTGTAGAAATTGAGTCATCTCCTGTCCGTTGTCTTGTTTCTCAAGTTACAAATACTGCCTGTGGAGCAGACTTCACTGTGTGGTTGTCATCGGTTGAAGGAAGTTCTATATTGTATGGTTTGTGGTCTGTTAGTGTTGTTTCTTCGCTTGCATGCCTGTTTTTGTACTTCATTACTGATTTGCATGCTTGTCTTTTGGTTTGCAGAACAGCAGGGCTTCCACAGTATGGTCAGCTTGGCCATGGAACGGACAATGAGGTATGTAGGAGAAGCAATTTGTCTTTCTGGCATGTTTACCCAGACTCTTGTTGAATTTATATTTTGGAAGAAAATTCTTGAGTAATTGTAGTCAAGGGTCCCGTCTGATAATGTTTTTAGATAATATTTTAATCTTACACGTTTTGAATCTATCTATGGTCTTTTGTAACTGATATATTTATATTGACTTGCTTTTTCCATGAATGTTTATGTGGTACTTATTTTCTTTCTTACAGTACAATTCTAAGGATAGCTCAGTGAAGCTTGTTTATGAACCCCAACCACGCCCTAGAGCTATAGCTACTCTTTCTGGGGAAACCATTGTCAAAGTTGCATGTGGGACAAACCATACAGGTTCATGATATGCTTCTCTATTTGATGTTTACTGCTCTTTCTTTCATTGAGTGTTACCCCCTCTAACCCTTCCTCCCCTCTTCATCTTTTACTTAAACATGATCCTCATTTTTTTCTTTATTTTTGCATCCAGTTGCTGTCGATAAGAATGGCTATGTTTACACGTAAGTTCACTGTTGATTATTGCGGAAATGTTTGTTATTTCCCTTTTATTATCCTTGTCCATGAACAATTAACATTTTTTGTGTGAATATCTAGGTGGGGCTTTGGCGGTTATGGAAGGTTTGTAGCAAGATTCACGCTACTTTTGGCTTCTCATCACTCCAGTATTTGATGTGTTTCTACAAGGCTTAAATCCTTTATTCCTACTTGTTTGTTTTTCCTGTTTTAAACCATGCATGTAATTCCTTCATCACTGATATACAGGCTTGGGCACAGAGAACAGAAGGATGAGTGGGCTCCTCGCCGTGTTGATGTATTCCAAAAACACAATGTTCTTCCTCCTAATGCGGTTGTTTCAGCTGGTTCTGTAAATTCAGCATGTACTGCAGGTATTGTTTGTTCTGTAGTTTGTGGCTCAAAGCTAATAGAATGGTAGCTAAAACTCTATTATGAAGGGTGAAATGATAGTTGAAAAGAAAGATGAAAGGGTGGTTGCTGTTTTTAGATTTCAAGGTGAGTAAAGTTTGGTAGAATTAGTGGAATCACAATAACCCCATAGGTATGCATGAATACCCAGGTAGACCACCTTGGCTTTGAAGGAGTCAGGCTAGTCTCATGGAAACCCCTTGATCAATGTAAAATTAATTAGGTTTATAAGGTGTGCAATTACTCAAAATTGCAACTCTGCCCCTGAACTGCCACAACCCTCTTAAGATTTTAAGAAATGCTTTCTGTTCTTCTTGGTAGTTGTTTTACAGTCACTGTTCGGTTTCATTATTGTGTTTTGCTTGTTGTCCAGGTGGTGGGCAGTTGTATATGTGGGGAAAAATAAAGAATGCTGGTGATGACTGGATGTATCCTAAACCACTCATGGATTTAAGGTTTGACTGTGCTATGATGATTGGTTGATTTTGCTTACGGTTTCAGTATCAGCATTATTCTGTCTCGGTTACTGCTCTTTTCATGATCATCAAGCTTTGCATGAAGTTTTCTTAATAGAATCTACTGTTTAACTTAGCTTGGAAGCTTCTATTCTCTTGTTGCATTTCATTCTATGTTTTTTAAGCATGCTGCACCGCCTTGTTTTGTTTTTTCCAAGAGAATGGAAGAAATCATTAATTTGATGTTATTGACATCTTTTGACTGTTCTATTGTTTTTCTGTTTATTTTGCTTATATGCTTTATGTGAAGTTTTATGATATTTTTAGGGGGTTGGAGTACTAAACTTCACGCTCTAGTTTTTGTGGACATGTCTAAGACACGTTTAATTACCCCCTTTTTCCCAGTGGCTGGAACTTACGTTGTATGGATTCAGGCAATATGCACCATTTTGTTGGTGCAGATGCCTCTTGCATAAGTTGGGGCCAAGCTCAGTACGGAGAGTTGGGATATGGTCCCATGGGACAGAAGTATGTGTCTGATAGTTGCTACCTATCATAACAGCTTTTTAAGTCCTTCCAATGTTATATTTACTTCATAGTGTGGTCTTCTTTTTAGGTCTTCAGCAGTTCCGAAAAAAGTAGACATTTTGGAGGGCATGCATGTTATCAGGTGGATATAACTTGCAGTAAATTCATGCACCGATAGTAATACTTTGAATTATCTCTGGACAAGAATGTATTCACAAGTTCTGTTTATCTTTGTATAGTGTTGCATGTGGTATGGGCCACTCGATGGTCATTGTTGATAGAGAAAATGTCAGCGACCGTCTTGATCAGGTAAATTCATAATTTTCTAAAAGCTTTTCACTTATCCTTTTATTAGAGATCATGCTCTTTTTTCGGGCCTGTATGGTTTTAGTGTCGGTCAATTTCTCAACTTTTCACCTCTTCCCTCTGCTTCAAATTTATAAACTTCGTTAGATTATTGGGTATTTTGAGTTCTTGATGATGACTACTAGTAGCTCATCTCACTGAACCTTCAATTTCAAGTTTGAACCAAGGAGAGGTTTTAGATTTTTTGTTGCTCACTGCAGACGGCATCAATCTGGTTTCAATGTCACGCACTAGCTGCTGATTTTAGTAACTGTTAGAGATATTGAAATACAAAGGCTAATGTTTAATGTTTTGCACAGCTGGATGTTTATGACGGCAAAGCTACTGCTGAAGGTATGTGTCTCGGTCTCAGTCTCTTCTCTTCACATTTTTCAGCTGTTACATTACAAACTAACACGGACACAATCACTCTTACTGCAGGGACTGAGGTACCTGATGCCAATGCTACGTTTCCCAAGCAAACTAACAAAAGGGGTGCCAAGAATACTTCCGATTCTTCGAAGAATTCGAAGAGGAAGAAGTCAAAAGATTCATCTGATTCAGAGGATGAAGAAGAGAACAGTGATGTTGAGAGTGACAGCAGTGGAGAATACATAAATGGAAAGGCTCCCGGCAAAGGCCGAGGTAAGGGTGCTAAGAAATCCACTTCAGGTGGAAAAGGTACTGGACGAGGTCGTCCTTCTACAAACAAAACTCCGCAGTCCTCTGGAGGAAAAACAGGTAAGAGAGGACGACCAAGGAAGTCGCAAGTGTGATATATTCCCGGTCAGTATGGGAAAATTTTGTTCTCTCATTGTAGAGAAGTGTACTTCTTTCTTGCATACATTGACACCCTGTTTTTGCAGTTTTTAACAAGACTTGTTTTTCATTTTGTTCCTTTCATTCCCAACTATGATACTTGATGAAACAACATGAAGTAGTACTTCAATTGTTCTCCTTTACTATGAACTTGCACCAGACTATGTCCATTGGTTTTAGGTTGGTCAATCTAAATCAAGTTAATTTGGATTTAAAATTTTATGATTCTTTCGAATTTGAATCATTTCAGGATTGGATTGCTCGGGTTCAAGCCATTTGGGTTTTTTGGGTTGGGGCATTTCAACATTTGTTATTGGTGCTTGGCATTCGAGTTCAAATCTTTTGGGGTTATTTGTTCGGGTCATTTTCAGTTCTAAGTCATTTTAAATTTGGGTTTGGTGGGTTTAAGGTTGTTGGCTTGTTGGGTTGTTTGTGAATAATGTTCCTATTTGGGAGAGATATTAGCGGGTTTAGTTTGATATAAGTTGCTCTCTATATTTTTATAATATAATTAGTATGTCTAAATTGATAATACGTAAAAATATTGTAGAGGCCTATCAATGTACTAAGTGTCATATTGCATGTTGCTCTTTTTAGTTAAAATATAGGTGAAATAATTTCTGTATATTAAATTAAAAGAAAATTTTTCTATTAAAAATTTCGTTTATTTTTACTATAGAAAGCTACCATAATTGATAGAATGATAAATCGACTTTTTAGTTTTACACAAGTTTTAAATATAGTGGGCAAATGTAATCCAATTTCTTGTATAATTGTCTCATGATATTTTTGCCCACAATTAGTTATTGTTGTTCTAGTGATATTTTTGCCCACAATTAGTTATGTTCAAGTGATAGAGTGAAGTTTATGTGAAGTTTATTTTTATTATTATTCTATCACATAAGGCTGTGTAGAAATTTAATTTATCATGTTTAATTAATAATAAATTTATATGTCAATCAAGGACATGAATTATTGGTTTTAAAAATCCGTATTATTACTTTAAGAGAGAGAATTAACAATGTTACCAATTTAGATCTATTAATAATATTATAAAAATAAGAGAAAATAATGTCAAATAAAGGTAGAGAAATTAATTTTCAATTTTTAGTATAGTAGAAGGACTCAAACCACAATTAACTGATATTTGTTTAGTTGATTGGCAATGTGGTCCTAGGTTCCTAGCACAACCAATGATTTGGGATTGGATTTTTGTTAGTATAAATAATAATGGGATGCAAAGAAGCATTCCAATTGAAAACATAGAAGACAAAGACAAATCTAAAAAGTGCAAATGCAAAGCATCTAAATATAAGAATATACACTTTTACAGCTTGGTTTAGGAAAAATAAATAGTTAAATTTAAAAATAATAATAATAAATTAATCCGTTAAATAAAAATAAATTTATTATTTTTCTTAAAATTTTATTTATTTTGTACAAATCAATTTACTTTTGATTTAACCTATAAGGATTAATTAATTTATTTATTTAATAAAAATAAAATATAATCTAAAATTAAGCATCAATGAAAAGATTGATTAATCAATCCTTAAACAACTAATTGAAAGAAAATAGCATATATTTCTTGGTGGGGTTCCCACTTCTCCACTTTTGACTTATACCTCATGTTCATATCATTGGGCAATGGGATCCCACATCGGTAAGAATTCATCTAATTTCGCTGTTAATTCCAATTTAAATTAATTTGGATTCAAATATTTTGAACCATATCCTCACACGTGTCGATACCATCATTTTCGTGAGAAAATGATTACTTGTTTCAAGCATGCATGTCACCCACGTCCCCACCTAATCTACTTATTTGGTCTAATTCCAATTTCAACCCCTTTATTATATTACAATTTGGAATTTAATTTCTTTATTTTAAATTGAAAAATTTAGCTTTCACACATCTGGACATGTATTATGTTCATATTTGCAATAATGATTGTATAGAAAATTAAAAAAAAAAAAAAAAGAAACCCGAAAAACTTGGGATGAAATTGGAAGATTGAATTGAATTACGATAATAAGACCTTTTTGATCTTTCTTAAATTTGATATTGAATAAATTTGTCATTCTCATAAAAACAGAGCAATTTCAACTTTGTCAATCCTGAAAGTAAGCAACTAAGGGCAACTAAGGGCAAATAATCACAACGTTAACGCAGTGGCGAAGTCAGGGGGCTAACAGGGCCCCCTCAAATTAGTAATGGTAAAATTGCACTTTGACCCTCAAAAATTATAAAATTTGATTTAATCATTTAAAAATTATAAATATATAAACTATTAAAATTATGAAATTGCATTTTTAGTATCATAAAAATATACAACTTAATTCCGACCCCTTAAAATTTTTTTTGCCTTCGCTGATGCATTAATATTTTTCGTCAATGTACATTTTTTTATGAGTATAATAACAAATTTAGCCTTTAAAGTTTACACATTCTATCAAATTGTTATTGATTTAAAAATTTAACCCAAACATTTACACATTCTATCAAATTAATCATAATTTAATAAATTTAGTCTGTAATATTTACACATTTTGTCAAAATTAATACAATATATAAACATTAAATGTTAATTTTGTTATTATACCAATAGAAATTATTTAAAATTGAAGAAAAATATTAACTCCATGACTAAATATCATTAACTTCAAATTTTCGAAATTAACAAGAATTAAACTACTCCAATTTTTCAAAAGGAACCGATTTACTCAAATATCATAATTCATAATTGAGAGGGATGGAAGGGGTGTTTTTACCATTAAAAATTTTCAAATTTTGATTTTTCTTTTTTGTCTATAATTGGCGGATTCCAACTTTCAGAAGTAGCTAGATTTAAGGGGCGTGTTTGAAGTCCGTGTTGTGTTTTTTCTTTCCCTTTTGTTCTTTCTTTGTTTTACAATTTCCAACAAAAATATTATCTCTCGTGTCTTGTCTCTCACAGTCTGTTATAGTAAAAGAAAGAGGCACCAAAAAAAAAAAAACATGGGAAGATCCATTTCCTGTTTCAAAATCATCACTTGCGGCACTGTTTCAGCTGATAAAAACGAAGACTTTATCGATGTTCCTCAGGTATATGTTTTATCCTTAGCCTTTACGGCGGCTGTTCGTTGGATTTAAGATTTCATGGTTTTTTTTTTTTTTTGTAATTGATGTTTTTAGTTGCTTCAAATGAAGTTTTTAGAGGAAGCGAAGCTTTAGAACTTGACATCTTACACTATTTTGAGATCCGATTGCTTCCACAGTTTATGAATTGAAAATGTTTATTTTTCAGCTGCAGTTTCCAAATCTAACAAGTTTTTTAAGGTCAAATTGTATAGAATGTCTCTGTACTATGTGATTTTTATGGATTTAGTCCCTATACTATAATTTGATCATTTCTTGGCTATTTCGTTGAATAGTTTGACATGTAGCATATACACATTGACATTTTTTTGTACAGTTGAATGAATATCATTCGTTTATGTCTTGTTGGCTTTAGGATTGAAAATACATATTTTGGAAAGAAGAGGGACTAGAAATTTAATCAAATTATATTAGTGGGACTAAATCTGTCTAAACCGCATAGTATAGGGACCTTCTATAGAATTTGACTGGTTTTAACTTTGGTTCTAAGTTCTACTGTAATTTTCAGACATGGAAAATCATAATGTGATACGAATTCGAGATTTTTTAGTTCAGTCGGATGTTATTGATCGGAAATGGCTGACAATCTTCGAATTTGGAAACTTAACAGTGTAGAATCTGTTAACCATGTTTTGTCTCATAGACAAAAGAATATTCCAACTTGGTGCTTACAAGCCGTATGAATTTGTCACCCTTTAAGCTGAATTATACGCTGTTCAAATTTTATTGCAGGACAAGAGATCGAGTGAAAAAAAAGGATGGAGTTTCCGTAAGAGATCTGAACGGCATCGGGTGCTTAGCAACACTGTGGTACAAGAAGCTTCTACTGGACTGGAGGAAAGTCCTGAAGCTGCTAGTTATGTTCAACAGTCCGATGTCTCCGATGCTCCTGAGAAAACCTCCACTGTTCAGTACACCGAAGAGAAACTTCAGCCAGTAGCACCAAAAGATTACGTTGAAGAAAAATCTCAATTATCGACCCAAGAGGACTCGAAAGTGCCCGAACCTGTTGTTGCTGCCACAAATGAGGCTAAAGATGATGCTAACATGGATGAATCTGATGTTGTAGTCGTCCAGACTGCTATTAGAGGGTTCTTGGTGATAATTCATTCTTAAATCGAATTTAGATTTTACTACTTGGTGGTTTTCATAGTTTTAATCTTACGGCTTTTCATTTGCAGGCACGCAAAGAGCTAGGAAAGCTTAAGAACTTAGTAAAGTTGCAAGCTGCCTTACGGGGGCACTTGGTTCGAAGGCATGCTGTGGGGACCTTACGGTGCATTCAAGCCATTGTCAAAATGCAAATGCTAGTCCGTGCCCGTCATGCTCGTTTGTCTCAAGAAGGTTCCTATTCCGAAAAGAATGCTGCTTCTACTTCCATAGAGAAGTTGCTTAGCAATAGGTTTGCTCGTCAGGTATGTGAACGTGGCTTCATGTTCTTTTTAACTGTTTTCTAACAGCTGTGTCTCAAACATGTCTACCCGAACATTACGTTGAATTTGCTTCGACTGTAGCTGCTGGATTCAACGCCTAAGACCAAACCTATCCACATCAATTGTGATCCATCAAAACCTAGTTCTGGTTGGAGCTGGCTGGAGAGGTGGATGTCCACGTCATCATCTGAAAAGACATCAACGGCAGAGTTACCTAACGAACAACCTCGTGACTCTCCACTCGATGCTACAGTTCCATCCGAAGCTATTTCTGAGTCGAACGATGTAAACAAGACAATGGTTTCATCAGAGAGTGAAGAGAATCTAATCACCCATGTTGCTGCCGACTCTAAGTCCGAGGCCTGCCTGCCCACTTCTTCAGTAACAGGTGATTTGGAGCGAACTCGGATTGACAACATGAGCACATCCGACCTGAAAGAGACCTCGCTGGATCAAACAATTGAAACAGAGGCTCATTGTCTCGATGTTGGAGTTGAATCTTTGGATGCCGTGTCGTCCGGGGCAGATACAATAAGCAGGTCAAAGGAGCCAAACATCACAGAAAATCCAGTCCTACGTGATCGGAAGGGTCAACATTATGGCTCGGAATGTGGCACCGAACTTTCTGTGACTTCCACCCTCGATTCACCTGATAGATATGAAGTTGGAACCGTAGAATATGAGAACGGAGTTAAAGTTTCCGAACAAGAAAATTGTAGTTCTAACGGTGCCAAGGATTTGAATGTCAAAGAAAATGCTACAATTGCAATCCTGGTGCCTGGTTCTTCTCTATCCATTGCTAACCAGCCCGATAAACTTGATGACACTAAAGGTGAACCGGCGAATTTAGTTGCTGTTGACTCCCCTCGAGTAGAACATGAACCATGCAGATTATCCCCAGAAGCCTCTCCTAGGAGCCATATGACGGTTCCGGAATCCCAAGGAACGCCTTCTAGTCAAGTATCTATAAAAAGTAAAAAGAAGAAAACTGAAAAGAGCGGTCAAAAGCGCAAGTCTTTTTCTACTGCTAAGGGTTCTCCAACTGCAAATCGTGATAGTGGTGCAAAAAGTAGTACGGAACAACCATCCAAAGATCAAAGAAGCGGGAAGAGACACAATTCTTTCGGTTCAACAAAACCCGATAACATCGATGAGGAACCAAGAGATAGTAACAGTAGCAATTCTCTTCCCCGTTTCATGCAAGCCACGGAATCTGCAAGAGCTAAAGTTAATGCAAATAACTCACCAAGATCAAGTCCCGACGTGCAAGATGGAGATCTTTATATCAAGAAGAGACATTCCTTACCTGGTGCTAATGGGAAGCAGCATTCTCCAAGAATCCAACCATCATCGGGTGTAAAAGGAAATGGTATGGTTTGAAACTTTACTGTTATATAGTTAGCTGATATACTGTCACGACATTTTCAATTAGGATAGAACGGATCCAGCCTTTTTTTGGTTTCGGTTCTGGTGGTGTTGATAGAATTTCTTTTCCTTTTCAGATAGAAAATGGCAAAGGTGAAGGCTTTTATGCGAAGCAACCGTATTAACATGTTATCATGGTAATCGACATTTCGGATCACAAACCAGTGCAGATTGTTGGTCTTTACTATCTAGTTTTATATATATACACACACATATATATATACATATTATCATGTATAACTTTCTGCATGGATGGTATGCTTGTATGTTTGGTTCAACAGTGTATTGTGTGATATTTTGCTTTCCTGCACCAAGTTTTTGGAATGTCTTTTATGAGTATTGGTCATAAAGTCTTTGAAACTATCAGACGTAGATCAGATTATAATAACGTTCATGCAGTAAGTATATTTGTATTTACAATTTGATTTATATACTTCATTGATACAATATTAATATTTTGAAGATTTAATCAAAAGGTTTTGAAATTTAGAGATTGATTTAGAATTTAGGTTCAAATTTGAGGACTTGGGTGAAAGTAACCCCACAAGAAAAGAAAACAAATTTCTTTTAAAGATTAAATGATATTATTTATCACAATTCCATTTATTATGTTTAATATATAAAAATAATACTTTCAAAAAAGAAATATGTTTAAAGAATTTTACTTTTCAAAATTGAAAAATAAGATTAAAATGATTTTTTAATAATTTATTTAATTAAAAATTTTGACCAGTTGAATTGACTACTAGTGACTTAACCTATACAACTATTGATTGGATTTTAAAAATAGCAAAATAGAAAACAGAAAGTAGAAAAAGTGTAGTCAATATAGATATATATATCTCCGTGTCAAATGTCAAATCTTCAACCCCAAAACACAATTGATTTACAGTACCTTTGCATTTGCAAATCCAAACAACGCATCGCTTCACCTCCACGCGTCAATGCCTGCATGTGCCAGCGCCCTCCATTCAACAGCATCTCACATAACCCTACGAAGAGGGGGCGGAGGGGCCTGGAATATCTTTTAATTAGGGTTTTCCCAATGGAGGGTTTTAATCTATCGAACCCTAAATTCGATTCTTTTGGGGGATCGAACTCTAACATTTGTTTTTGCCGAGAATTGAAAAAATGATAAAGAACCATTTCTGAGGGGCTTTAAAAAAAACAAACTTAGCTTAATATCTATCTATCTATATATATTCGATTCGTAAATATGCGAGGAGTACGCAAATCCAAAAGAGTTACTTGGGCACCGGATCTTAGCCTCTTTCAGGTAAAAAGTTGCATTAATACTTTCGAAATCCCTAGATTTTGAGCTCCGTTTCAAGCTGAGATAGAAAAAAAAAATTTAAGTGGAAAATTTTAAGTTGAATGTACCAAAACATTGGAAAATGAATCTATGTTTTTAATTTTTTTTCTAAATTTTATTCTGTTACACTGTGTTTCGAATTGCATTTGATGTGTAGTTTATCTTGATGGCATTGTTATATGAAATCTTTTGAAGGTGTTCATTTGTAATTTAGTTTTGTACTTTTTTGGAACTGTTTTCACTGTACCAAAGAGTGTTCTTCTTTGTGTCACCCTAAGATCATCAACTGAAAGCTGAACTAATTTGAACCGAACTTGATAATGTATGCATCCAACACCAATGTAGGTATAGTGTTATTCAAGTTTTAACATCCACGGCTGAGCGAAAGTCAGGGCAGAGCATGCCAATGACGGAGCTGTGGTGGATTTGGCCGTATCGGCCCTGCTCCATTACCATGGTGTGTACCAGGGAGGGACTAAACCTTGTTTAGTAACTAATACTAGTTTTGATGGTGCAGAATCGTAACAGTATTAGGTGACGAATACAGTGATAAGCATCTGAAATTCACCTTGATAATTTTATTAGTCTCAGCTGATTCTTAGAAGGCAGAGTTTGTAACTCTAAGAGCAAATGATATATACTCGAGCCTCTGTGTGTATATAGAATTTAGCCTTTTGCAACTCTGTTTTAATTGAGCAATGCTTTTCGACAGATAAGGCTGTTTTTATCAGAGGAATCACCTTCACAAGTCGGGTCGGGTGCTCAAGATCACCTCCAAGCAAAAACCTTTTCGGTATCCCATTTATATGGGGCAGCTGTGGATGACTTTCTGCCTCCTGGCTTTGAAGGAGCTTCTTCAACAAATCTTTTGCAGATTAACTTGTCGGAAGTCCCCGTCATTAGTTGGAGGTTTCCTCTGAGAGTAAGATTTTCTTTCTGGTCATTTCCATTTTAGTTTAAAGGTCGTACGTAGCACCACAAGGCTCTTGCTATCAGCAGGTCTGGTCAATGTTATATTTCAACTTTTAGCTTCATTTATAACTATTGTTCTTGGCATTGCTGTGAAAGATGAATTTGTGTCGTCACAGTTCGTATTGGACGTGGATTGGCAAGTAGTTGCTGGAGAGGAAAGTAAAGAGGTCGAGATTCAAAATCAGAGAGAAGTGAGAGTGCTCGAAGCTGTTTATCCGCGCCCATCTGCAATTCCCTCAAAGTCTGATTCTCTTCATGTTTCTAAAAGCTGATTCTCTTTACGTTTTACTTTTCAATGAACCTAAAATCTTCTTATTGTTCTGCAGCCCTTCCGCTTACGAAGAAGACTGTATCTATGATGAACAGAAAACTCCTCAAATACCTGTCACTCCTATCGAAGACGAGGATGCAGCAATTGGAACACCGTTGGGCGTCTTAGCACCATTCCGTGCCCCCATTAGTTCACAAGCTGGTGTACCAGCTACTGCATCTGCTGCCCTTACAACGATTGACCACAACAATGAACGTGGAAACATGATTGATCCTAACTTGCTCGTCAAAATTCTCAGCAACCCGACATTGATAGAGAAATTAGTTACTGATTACAGGCCTCCTTTTGACCTGCCACCACCTGTGAACGTTTCCGGTCCATCTTCCACCCCATACCCCGCAGCTACTTCTGATGGTTCGTTTTATGCTTGGTCAAATGGGGTCGGAGTAGCACCCTCAAATAAACAAGGTCCTATTCCTGCTGTCGGAGTTCCGCAGAAGAAAGATGAAAACTATTACAAGAACTTAATTCAGCAGCATGGAGGAGAAAGACAAGGAACGACACAGAGTTTCGATAACCGACACAATCACCAGCTAAAACCGAACCAAGAAGTAACTAGTAACCCCAAATCGAGAGATTCGAAGACAAGGATAATGAAGCCGTGTTTGTACTTTAACACTGTCAGAGGATGCAGGAATGGAGTCAATTGTGCTTTCCAACATGATACATTGTCCCAGAACAGCGTTCCGGATGCTCCGAATGCTAAGCGAAAGAAAATGGATAGAGAGATAAGCAGTTAGGTAATATTATATATATATTTATATGTATTAATAAGCTTACCTTTTATTTCTAAGCTTAGCCTTGTTACCTTTTATTGTGTTTTTTTCTTAGAAGTGGTATTTAAATTATTAATTTTATTTTATTAAGAAAAATGATGTAATGTAAGACGTGTAATGTTCTTATTGTCTTATATCATGTTTTGAGGTAAAATGAGATGAATTGATAGTTTAGATATAATTTTTGTACATATGTCAGCTTTTGATCTTAATGATGGTGGATAATTTCTGTCCATTAGATCTTAATGGTGGTGGGGCCTACTCCACCTTGATGTTACCACGTGTACGGACGATTAAAATAGTAGCCGTTGATCTAGCTTACTTTAAATGTTTGGAACCGTGACAAGTCAACACTTTGTTCTTTAGAATAACCCCAACCGACAAACTTTTGCCTACTTCTTAAGTGAATTTAAGCCCTTTGTTTCTCTAAATTAATTAATTTAATTAATCACGCACTTAAAGTATATAACTTTGGGTTATGTAAATTTTAGTCTTAAATTTGGCAATTTTATCCATTTTGGTTTTTGTATTTTTTTATCAAATTTGGTACATGAACTTGACAATTCATTTTGGTTTTTAAACTTAGATCTCATCTTTGAAGCATTCTGAAATTTGGTCAGATCATTAAACTTTACATTTGTGAAGCTTAGGAATTAAAATGAGTCTAATTGTCAAATTTAGATAGTAAAATAGACCAAAAAAATAGAGGTACAAAAGAGGACTAGTTTAAAGGCTAAAAGATATAATCACACCATTTTATTTCAAAATATCATCCTAGTGAATTCAACAAAAAAAATTAGTTGGAGTTAATAAAATGAATCTGAATTTTAAAATCTACAAAGTAGATAAACTAAGTCCATGAAAATAAAAGTAAAGAAATTAAATTTTAAAAATGTAAAAAATATAGGGACTCTGAGTGAATTTAACCCAAAAGAATAAGAAAATATCAACTTGATCCACTTCACAAATCTAAATCTCAAAAAAGCACCAATTTTTATTCTCTTTCTTCCTCATTTCACTCTCTAACAAAGCCAAAGCCAAACATGGGTTCTGTTTCACTGAAACTTGGAGATGGAACAGCAAGATTCAAGCGTTCAACACTCTGTTCATCTGCTGTCAACATTCTCATGCTTTTTTCTGTTCTCGCCACCAATCTTTTCGCTTTATACGTGTTCACTTACTCACCAAAACACCACACAATCACCCCATTTCACCACAAGAACATCACTTTAATCTCCCAACATGTCTCTTTAATCATAAAACAAATCGATTCATCTCAAAAAAAGCTTGCTCGAATTGAAAACCAACTCCTTGGTTACCAAACACTTAATGTTTCAAGACCCAACCTTGCAAATGAACTCAAATTGTTCTTACAACACCACCAGCTTCCATTAGGGAAAGATTCAAGGACAGGGATAACTGAAATGGTGGCTTCAGTAGGACATTCATGTGAGAAATCAGCCGATTTGTTGTCTCAATACATGACATACAAGGTTTCTGGTCCTTGTCCTGATGATTGGAGTCTTGCACAGAAGCTAATTTTAAGAGGGTGTGAACCATTACCAAGAAGAAGATGCTTTGCCAAGACCGTTCCAAAGGTAGGCCTTTCAACTTGGTCTGGTCTTGGTTGTAAGAACATCAAATGTTTGAATAAAAAACCGAATGGTTTTGCCTTTGATAGACAAAAATATGTTAAAGCTACAAGCAAGAATGATTTCCTTATTGATGATGTGTTAGCTATGGGGAATAATGGGATTAGAATAGGTTTTGATATTGGAAAAGGGTCTAAAACAGGCACTTTTGCTGCTTTAATGGCTGAAAAAAATGTGACAATAATCACCAATACACTCAATGTTGATGCACCATATAGTGATTTCATTGCTGCAAGAGGTCTTTTCCCTTTGTTTTTTAGTTTGGACCATAGGTTTCCTTTCTATGACAATGTGTTTGATTTGATCCATGTTACAAGTGGTTTAGATGTTGGAACCAAACCAGAGAAACTGGAGTTCTTGATGTTTGATACAGACAGGATCTTGAGAGTTGGTGGTTTGTTTTGGTTAGACAATATTCATTGTGGTGATGATGAAAAAAAGAGGACTTTGACTCGTTTGACAGAAAAGTTTGGGTATAAGAAGCTGAAATGGGTTGTGGGACAGAAAATGGATGGTGCTGTTGGGTCTGGAAAACATGAAGTTTAACTTTCTGCTGTTTTACAAAAGCCAATGAGAATCTAATTGAGGTAAGAATATATAAAATATATATACAGAATTTTTGGGGTTTTTTGTTTTTTGGTCTTAAATATATGAAATTTATTCTATAAATTGGAATAAAATGCCTGAAATTGTTGCCTTTTATGTAATCTAAAGCCTTTTTTTTTTGGTGCCCTTCAGATTCCTAGTTTTGTATTTTAGTTTGATGATAGTTATTTGAAGAAATTAGAATTACACACATGTTTTCTTCATCCGCACTCGAACACGGGATGATAGTATTTGAATCTATATTCTCTAAGTGTCAAATGAAAGCTCTTGCCACTACTTTAAATATATTTTATCGATAATTTAAAGTCATTGATGAGTATTGATTTTTCAAAGAATTTTATTAGTTGGAATGACTTTTCAATGTTTAGTATGAAAAAGTTGATTTTCTTGGAATGTAATAATTTGGTGTAGTTATTTTCCATCAAATGGGAAGTGATTCTATTGATAATTGGTAAGAAAATTATTCTCACCTAGATGGAATGTTATACAAAGATAAATTACACCAATTATTCCTAACTTTTGATTAAAATTATATTTTAATTATTTAACTTTTGAAAGTTATATAATTGTCGCTAATGTTATCAAAACATTACATTTCAGTCGCTTATTCGTTAACTTCTTTTAAGAGGGTGACGTGAAACATTAATTTAAAGGGTTAATAACTAATTTAGCCCCTGAATTATAATTAAAATATTAATTTGATACTTTTAATTTTTTTAATAATAATTCTAAAAAATTTAAAGGGAATAGCCACCCAAGTTTAATGTGTTCCTATTTTGGTAACTGAATTTTTTATTTGTTAATTTAGTCATCCTGTTAGATTAATTATCAATTTTAGTCACTTCACCATTAAAATGCACCGGTCACTAAATGAATTGTTGACATAGAAATCTTTTGATTGGTATAATAATAATTTTATCTCTAACACTTTCACGTTTTGTCAGTTTATTTTCTAATCCTAAAAATTCAACAAATTTAACTCTCAATATTTATATATTTTGTCAATTTAGTCCAAATTCAAAATTTTTATAATTTTAAAACTTGAAATATATAAAATTTATTATAAAATGACATAAAAATATAAAGTAATAAATATATATCAATTACATAAAGGCTTGAATATGAATTTGATTGAGGAATCAAATCAATATTTCTTAAAATTTAATAAATTTTTTAAGGATTCAACAAAATTTAACTCTTAATTTCTCTTGAATTTTTAAATTATTATTATTTTCTTTAAACCTCACAAGCTAGACTAGTCACTTGAATTGATTTTTTGATTCAATCACAACCAAATCCAACTAGTACCATAATCAAATAGTCGGTTGAATGATTCAAATCAGAAAGCCTTTACTTATAGAAAAATTTCTAGCTCCATTTCGGTGGCAAAGTGCAGGGGCTTTAAGGGATTCAAATGCATAAGGCTAAGTGATGCTTCATTGATAAGTTTTTCCTCATTAAAAGAAAACGCAAAACTGAGTTTGGGTGTGTCTACAAAAAAAAAAGATCGATTTTGGGTGTGGGTTTAATGGTGAAAGCTCGATGATGAAGTGATAATGTAGCTTGGGTTTGGTAAAGTTAGGTATGAATTTGGTATGGTATTTGAGATTGTGAGGTTTGGGAAGGAGTATGAGAACAATGAGAAACTTGAAGATGAACAGGGAAGGAGATGAAGGGATGAATGTTGTTTTACAAAGCTTCTCTCTTTTGTTTGTTTGACCAGAAAATCTTATAATAGGAAAGAAAATTTTGAATTTTTTAATCAAGATGTTATGCAGTTGCATAATTTTTGAAAGTAATTGAAATATAATTTTAATCAAAATTAATGACAATTAATGTAGTTTACCCTTTTATATATATATATATATATATATATATGACAACACAAAATTATCCACATTTTGGTTTAGGATATTAATATTTTCAGCTTAAAAAAATTAAGGTTACTTTGGAATCCTAACCATTCTCTAGCTTTTGACGATGTATCATCATATGCACTATTTAATCGAACTTCGTCCAACTTTTCCACATGCATTATTTTTAGAAAATATAGCTCATATATGAATGGAAGTAAAATCTATTTAATCCTAAAATTTTGAAAATTTTTATTGTCAATCCTTATCATTGTATCAACAATTTGATGTGGTTGAAAGTATTTGGTAGTTCCCTCAATTATAAAGATTAGATCAAATCAGTCTTTACTATTAAATAAATCAATTTAATCTATGTATTATTGAAAAGAATGAAATTGGTCAAACTTTAACAGAGTTTAACATTTTAAAGCTTATATAGGTCTGCAAAAGGAATTTTTGTTTAGAATCGAACTACAACTGAAAAAAAACCCATGTCATTTTTAAAATTTATATGATTCCACAAAAGAAATCTTTTGTTAAAATATAACTTATTTAATTCTTTTCAATGCATAGAACTGGTGGGGGAAATACCGTAAAACAAAGAGTATTTATCTATTAATTTTCGATGAAAATTATCGAGAATAAATATACCAAGTGATAAATTTTGATTTGATAAATTTGAACTTCAACATGAGCAATCTTATTGAATCATAACAAGTTAACAATGTGGGTCTATTCAATTTGAATTTGAAACCGATCCAAACTCAAAATATTTCGAATCCAATTTGATTTGAATCTTAAGTTAACATAAATAATTTGAACGTGAAATGATTTAAATTCAGAATGAACTGAACAAGTAATAATCAATTGAAAAATTCTATTTGACTTGAATCTAAAATGTCTCAAATTTGGAACAATAAGAATCTAAAATAATCCGAACAAATAAATAGAATTGACACTACCAAAGTAATTAAAATATAAAACAATCCGAACTTGAAAAGACTTAATTCTAAAATGATTTAATCTCAAAATATTCGAATACAAAACTAGCTCAACCCATGAGCAGTATAGATGCAGCCATACAGGCTCATTAATATGAATAATTTTTCTTTAACTTCAAAGATGGAAAAGATTTTAAGCTATTTTCATGAATTATATGAAACATAAACATAGTGTTAGTCAAATATATTCATATTAATGAGCAAAATGACAGAGGCAAAAGAAAGCTGTAACTAAAGCCTGCAAGCATACGATATTGGTCTCTCTACATCAATGGGGGATCCGACATTGCTTTGCTTAAAGCTTAAAACACTCCTCGGAGGTATATATATAATCATCTTTGACCCTAAATAAATTTTGGGTTGCACCACTTTAGGGCAAAGGACCAGCCATCTCAGAAACACATTGATAATGGAGTACACCTATGCGATGCACTTCATATTTGAATAAAAATCTAAAGGGTTAACATAATTTTTACACTGAACTTGACAATTAATTTCATTTTAACCCCTAAAGTTGGCAAGCAAGTCCAATTAGCACCTTTGCACTTCAAATTAATATAAAATTCTAAAGGGTTAATACAACTTTTATTCCCTTACAATAAAGTCCGTGTTGGTACCTAAACTTAGCAACTAGGTCAAATTTGGTCCTTAAACTTAGCAAATGTAAAAATTCGATGACATAGTATTGTGAGATTACACTATGTCATCACCCACTCTCAGAGTGTCACATCATCAAATTTTGATGTAATCCAAGCTCAAGGACTAAAATGGACTTAGTTGCCAAGTTTAAGTGTCAAAGTGGGCAAAAAATGGATAGGTACCAAAGTGGACCTAATTGTCAAATTTAGGGACTAAAAGTAATATTAACCCAAATCTATTTCGTTGGCTAATTGAGAAAGAAGTGGAGGACATCTGTATTGTGTTTGGTCAATCATTTTAATGGTGGATTTCAGATTTTGAGGGTTGAAAAAAACCCAAAGTACATTCCCTTTGGCACACCATTGTACTAGTTGTATGATTGGCACTGCAGCAGCTGGATTACATATTTTGGGCGGCTCCAAAGATAACAAATACTGATATCCAGACAGATCCTTCCTTTAGTCGTTGAAAAAAAATTGAAAAATATTATAGGGTTAATTCCATCAACTGACCCCCAAGCTTTAAAATGTTTTAATTGAGTCTTTAATGTATTTGTGTCATATTAATAAGCTACTTTTGTTATAGCTTAGACATTAACTTAGGCTTTAACTTTTAACTCAAAATACGATATGGAGCATATTTAAAACATGTGAATCAAATTATAAGCAAAAACAAAGTTAGAAATTTGTTTTAAAAAGGGTACCATTGAATTATAAATTTGGGGCAAGTAAAGGTGAGTACTGGGAAGGGAGATAAAGTGCAGTTTTACCAATGTACTAACTTGTACTTTTACAAATTTTAAAAAGATTAAATGACAATTTTACCATTTTGGTGAGAGCGAAGGCCCTTATTTGCCCCTTTGCCTTGCTCTCGATTGTAAATGCACGTGTATTGCAATATGAATGGTTTTAATTTGACATGTTAAAAAATTGCACTCCTAATTTTTAACATTATTTTACTTTTTTCAACATGTCAAATCTAAGTTGTTTATACGATAAGTACATACGTATTTGTAATTTAACTCACATGTTTTAAGTACACATCAAATCCAAACTTGCATTTAATGCCTAAATTGGCAACCACACTAATGAAAAGATCTAATTGATACAATATTATTATTTTAAAGACTCAATTAAAACGTCTTAAGGTTTAGATATCGATTTAAAATCTAGACAATAGTTTGGGACCATTATATGCATTTAACCCGATATTTTTATATTCTAACCATCTATGATTTAACCACTATATATCATCATTCAGGTATGGGGTTTCTTTCAGTATAACTAACCCATATTTTTATATATATTCGTTTGGGACCCCATTTTTGTAGTCCAATAAAAAATTTGAACGAAAAATAGAGTTTCAGTTTTAGGTTTGGTAAATGATTCTCAATTTCCATCAAACACCCATGTGATCAGTGTTTTATTTAAACCAGAAAAATACAGAAAAGAAAAAAAGATTAAGACAAAAGTTTCCCCGTATAATACGGTATTGTAACATGCTTTTAATTGTGTATTAGTGTCTGAATAATGAGTTTAATTAAAACATTACAAAGCATGTAAATCACTGTCTGAATATGACAGGGAAAGTGTTGTTAGAATAACATTCAAATCTTTGTTTGGTTTAGTTACCTCTTTTTGCATTTATGACATATCTTTTCAATGTCACTATCTCTGCATGTTGAGAACGGATTTTGGAAGATCTTTTATAGATGTGAGGATGATATATTCTATGGTAAACAATTAATTTGCCTTCGACTTCTAAGTGTGGGTTTGATTAATCTAACATTATCGATAAGCAGCAGTATAACATGCCATTAAGTTTAAGGAATTTACTTAAAATTTAAAAAAAACCTAAAAATTTAAAAGTTTAAGGGATAATTTTGTAAAAACACAAAGTGCTATTATATTATCTTATCTTATATTCTCTCAATCACAAATAAAAAAAAATCTTACATTTAATTGAATAAAAAATTCAATATTACCAACAATGCATTATTAAGTAATCTAAATAAACCTAAAATGAGATATGCCTAAAAGAATATAAGAGGAGATGAATTTAAAGATAACAAGAAGCAAAGAGCATTAAGGCTAAACCTATATTGATATCATAATCTAAAGGCATATTATCCCAATCATTTTCAATCATTTGCTATATGGAATAATTAAGTAAAAGAGTATATTATGGAAAATTATTAGCACTTTCATGTAATTTGATCCCTAACATCCCACCACCCACCCTAAATTGTTGTTAGTCATAATATATTATAGACATCATTTTGTTCCCTAATCACGTCAAAGGGTCACTAAATCCATCATCATAATGGAGTATTAGTTGTTAGTTAACTTCCATTGCCAATCATCATTTTTTATCTTTAACAAAAAAAAATTAAAAGAGAAGATAGTTATAAGAAATTCTAAGAGGACAGCTAGTAAGCACTGTATATATATATAAATAACACTCAAAGCTTATCTTTAAAAATCTAATTTCAAGGTCAGCTTCAACAAATTTGGGTGTTTCCTTTTAGTCATAACATTTAATTATACTAGACTTTCTCCATGTATGACTCGAATATTAAAATGCTTTCTAACCTTTAAAATATTTTAATTTTAAAGTTTTAATATCGTATTAATTAAGTTTTTACTATTAATTTAGAAATTGATTTCAAAACTGAATTCAATTTAAATTTAAAATCGAACTTATTTAAAATAAGTGGATCAAAATTGAAACACGATGTATTAATTGTATGGATAGTTGATATGATGTATTATAAATAGCATACAATGATACTAAAATTTAAGAGGATATTTATTTTTCCTTTTCTTTTTAATATATTAGATCCAAGTTTTCATAATATAAATATATGTATATGTTAACGATAATTTTGCCTGTTAGCTACAATGCCAATTGCAACTTGAAGAATAACTGTCAGTATGATAAATTTTACCTTATATGAATTGACATATTTTTTAATAAAGTTGTTTGGACCTTTAATTGTTGAATCTTGAAGAGTGATAGTAGCTCGTTTGTGATGATCATATGAACGAGAATTAAGGAATTAATTAAATACTTTCAAAACAATTCATGTTCCTTTAAATGGAAAACCGATTCTTAAAGAGAGTTTAATACTAAGAAGATTTCCATCATTATGGAGATAATTAAAGATAAATTGAAGATCTTTTTAGATGACTATTTTAGTAGAACGAGTGATTGAAATTGATTGTAATTTAACAAGCTTTATTGGTGTTTATATATGCACAACTTGTTAAGGTAAATTGTATGCACTAAGAGAGCACTTTATTTGTTCACAGAGGAACTATTTCATAAGTACAGAATTTTGTAAGTAAACTAAATTGAGTTAATCAGGGGGAGTTAACTAGATTGAATATGTTGGATCAACTCTC
Source organism: Gossypium arboreum (assembly GCF_025698485.1). Taxonomy (NCBI): domain Eukaryota; kingdom Viridiplantae; phylum Streptophyta; class Magnoliopsida; order Malvales; family Malvaceae; genus Gossypium; species Gossypium arboreum. The sequence goes on from NC_069075.1 coordinate 143,039,845, forward strand.
TTGACAAAGTCATGCAGACGTAGAAAGTTTTCATGAACAAATTTTTAGTTTTCATCTCTATTTTTTCTGTACAGTAGTCAATTTATTCAATTACAGCTCAAAATGTATTTAGATATAAACATCTAATAGGCAATAAGTCCATGAACTTTCAATATAAAACTCTATATAGTATTTTAAATATGTTTCACGTTAGATACAATTTACCATTTAATTCTCAAGCTGATGGCTAAACTCTTCGAAGAGCTTAATTAATACAACATGAGACTTTGAGGACTCAATTAAATTATTTTAAATATTGAAGACTAATTTTAAATTTGGACCATGAGTTGTGGACCCTTGAAGTATTTACCCTATCCACTAGTATATAATTTTGGATTTTGACAAATCAATTTAAGGAAAGAAGAAAGTCAAATTCTCCTATTAGTTTAGGTACCATTTCAATCCTAGCTCAGGCTATAGTTTTTAAAATTGTTAAGTTAAATTTTACTATTTTTCACATTATACTTATAAAGAAAAACACGTTATTATAATTAATAGATTTAATGAGTATTGTTTGAGTCAAGATCAAAACATTAAAATTTAAAAATTATAAAGATTAAAAATAATCAAATTGGAAAGCATAAATTAGTTCTACAATTTACACATAGTACATGACTAATAGCGAAATTTGACTTAGCATATTTAACTACTACAATTTTAGTTAAGACTGAAATTTTAAAATTTGAAAAATATGGAATTAAAATTGACCAAATTAGAGTGTATGAATTAAATACGCCATAATACAGGGACATAATACAGGGACTAATTAGAGAATTTGGGAAGAAAAAAATTATGGGTGTTATGGCCATTAGGCTCCTTGTGTCAATACGGATATCTTGGGAATCATCAAAGCCGAAGAATAAAAATAAATGATTCAAGCTCACAAAAAAGGAGAAAGTAAATGTGGGGGTTTTGCTTGGTTGGATTTGGCTGGCTTTGATACCCTTATTTCTATATCTTAATCCCAAAATAGTTTCATTACCTTTTTCTCTCTCATGTCATACACTATAGAATCTATGGCACTTTAAGCCAATGGAAATTATTTTTAGAATCGAAGATTCTCCTCTCCATTCACCGTCCAAATTTTTATTCCGTCTCAAAAGCTAGAATCAAATTATAGTTTTTAGAGCGTGTGTGTGTATATGTATGATGAATGGTGACATAATAAAGGCAGCAAAAGTTTATGTTTTTCTTTTGGATTAAAAATTGTGACGGTTGGGTGCAGTGGTAAAACTATTATATTTTAAAAGAGAATGTAGAATTCAACTCTTAAAATGAAATTGATTAAAAAAAGTAGTCTCGAACTTTAAATATAGATGGTAAAACGAATATAAAAATATTTTAAAAATAGTTAAATTAAATATAAGTTGATAATGATATTTGGTAAAAGTTTTATGAAGGAGATTCTTATATTCAAAATTAGATTATATTTTACTTCTTTTATTTAAAAAATGAATAAATTAATCTATATACGTTAGATTAAAGAATAAATTAATTTTTTTATTAAAATTTTATTCATTATTACTGATAAAATTGAAACGTCTGATAAAATAATTAAATAATTACATGTAATATGTGTATCTTTTGTTGACACATAAAAATCAACTTTTAAACTGTAAAATAAACAAAAGATTAATTAGCTCTTTTTTTTGGATAATTAACTCTTAATATAAAACAATCATGCGAGTATCACTTTTAACTGTAACAAAGAGGAATGTGGCAGATTGTACGTGATAGTGCAACTCCTATCTGTACTGTCTGGTTCTTTCGGTTGCACGTTTTACGACTTTCTATGTAAAAAATGTGCAGCACGTAATGATGTCGTTTCCACCGTGCACGTACGGCTCATCACCGTTTCTGCCAATCGAGTGCCTAGCTAAACCATATGAAGTAATATATTCCTTACATAATACCTACTCATTTTGGTTCTAGACATCTAAATTTTTTTGAGTGGTGGGATAATTTTAGCTTGATTAATTTGGTTTTTGGGTTAGAGGTTTGGATTTCTTCAAATTTATATTAATTTTAGATTTAGATTTTGGAGTTGAATTTTATTCTTAAATTAAAGTGGGTTAAATTTAAATTTAAATTGATCAACTTAAATTTCAATCGTAATTAATATAACTTGCAATATTTATTAGCATCTTTTTGATAATTTTTGGACTTTTCTTATATCAATTTGAGGATTTTACGAAACAATTTTATTGGGTTTAATAATGTTGAAATTAAGTTAAAAGATTTTTTTTGGATATTTTTATTGTGATCAAATTTCCTTAATTGAAGAGATATTATTTTCAAAAGAAGTTTCTTGCTATAAGATTTATGTTATTTTGATTTCATATTAAAAATTTATTCAAGCTAATTTCAAATTTGAAGTTCACGTTGATTGAAGAATTGACAAGCCAATATATGTCAATTTAAATAAAGGCTTGTTATTGTAATAAGTACGATATTGAAAGCACTTGTTCTTTGTAAGGAGCTTATATTAGTACAAAAGCATAGTAAAAAAAATGTTCTTCATATTCAATTTGTAACTAAGTTTCTAGGAAAAAGTCTTAGTGGGGAGAGTTAATGTATAGGAGTGAGATTGTAACTTAATGAGTGAGTTAAGTAATCAAATTCTGAGTAAAGCTTCCAAGGAAAAGTCTTAATACGAAAGCATTTTATGTACTGCAGATTAATAATGGATTACTCTTTGGATAAGGCCTCGCAGATGTAAAAAAAAATTTTCAACGAGTAATCAATTTTTGTGTCCATATCTAATTTACTCTTCCAATTGTTAACGCTTTTTGCAACATATAGGAAAATTCAACGAAGTCTCATATTTATTAATTAATGTCTAAGGCCGAAGCCAGAAAATTTTATTGAGGATCAAAATTAAGTAGTATATTTTCACGATAGTAAAAATATAATTTCACCATTTCAATAGCTTATATCTTTATAATTTTTAAAGGATTAAGTTAAATTTTATCATTTTAAGGATCAAAGTGTAATTTTACCATTACTAATTTAATTATTTTTATAAATTATGAAGGAGCCTAAAAGGAAATTCCCATTTTAAAGGGCTTGGGGCCCTTGCCAACCCCTGGCCCCACTCCTATTGATGTCTTTATGATCCCATTTTAATAAGATTCCAATTAGAAGCATACAAGTACTGTAATGAGCCTCCCCGTAAGTATCTGATAATCATGTATGTAAGGGTATAATTGGTAATTTGACAGCAAAAGTAATAAGAAATCCAATATATAATATTATTTCCAATGTGATAGGATATGATTGATTAGCTAATATTTCAAAATTTAATGTTGATTCATTAGAACTGTATAAATTGAGACACAGAACTCCTATCAATTGAAAAATGGAACCCTAGCAATGTAGAAAATAAATTTTGTTGCCATGTACAAACGTTTCTTTCCCCCCTCCCACATGTATAGAAGTAGATAAACAAGAACTAACTCAAACTCTCACGTGATGAAAAAAAGTAAAAGGTCTTGAAAATAAAATGATCCTATTTGACCACTATACATTACTAGCATCAGAAAATGAAATAATCACGAATCTTGAGAAACTGACCAAGTTGCCAAAATCGCTAAACATTTTTGTTTAAAGAGAAAATTTGAATTCTATTATATATACTTTAAAATGCTAAATGCTACTAATAAAAAAGATTATGGTGAAGTACCAATGCTTGTTGAGTTGAGTAATAATGAGTTCAATATCTTTGAAGTAAATCTTAAATTCTAATATGTAGATAGAGAATACAACACACGGATAGCTTTGCCAAATTTAGAATTTTAAGTTGGCTAGATATCAAATTTAATTGGAGCGAAAATCTTTTTAAAAACAATCGAGTGAAATGCACTTATACTATAACGTTGAAGTGGAAGATTATTACTTTTTGATTATTTTCAAAATTTGTCATAATTTTATTTTTTGTGTTTTTTTTTAGATTAATTTTTTTTATTGAACCCTGTGTGTTAATTTGATGGTTAGAGTGTTCATAGCCTTAGGTGTGATCTGGGTATGAGTCGTGCTAATCGCGTTGCTGTTAGGACTTTAACCTCTTCTTATAATTCACCAAAAAAAAACATTTTTCTTATTTGTTAATTAAAAGAACTATTTCATGTTCTTTATTAATTTTGACTACCTAGAATAGTTTTCATAATTAATATATCTCATAAAAAATGAATCTTAATGAAAATGACTTTGGGAATGTTAGTGGGTATTAATTACTAAATTAGCAAAAGAACATTAGTATTAAAAACTAGGGTTTATAATAATCTATAGAACGGTCCATTTCAAGGTGATGAACTTCAATAATTAAAGTAATTATTATCAAAAAATAATTAAAGTAAATTAAACAAAACTATAGTATCATTAATTTATTAAAGTTTATTGTTGACAAAAGGTTGGCGCCATGCATATATGAAAATTTAATAAATTTTTATTTTCTGCAAACGAGGAATTGCTGTTCTGATAGTGATAGGAGAAGAGTGAAGACGTGGATCAAAGATTAATTAGTTTTATATATATATATATATATATATATATATATATATATATATTCAAAATTAATTAATGGCTGTTTGGATACTCAATTGGGAAAAAATATTAATTAAATTGCTCCATTTAACTTTTATTTTTCTTTATTAAGTTTGCATGTTGACTAACTAGTATAGTGTAAACTTAATTTCATACTAACATAAATCAAAATAGGGTTAACATAAATCTTAAGTTCACTTTGATATCTGTACCTTCTTTAGTTTACTTTAGTACATGGACTTGTTAATTAGATCCTTTTTGATCGTTGAATTTGGAAATTTTAAAAGTTTGATTATGTGGTACTCTGAGATTGTGCCACGTTATATGCCAGCAAACTTTTACACATTTGTCAAATTCAGTCACCAAAATAGACTTAATTGTCAAGTTTAGGTACCACAGTGGACCCAAAAAACAGTACAAGTACCAAATTAGACCTAATTGCCAAATCAAAGACAAACTCTAAGATTGTGCCGCGTCATACTTGATCAAAACTTTACATGCCAAGTTCATGGACCAAAATGGATCTAGTTGTCAAGTTCAAGTATCAAATAGACAAAAAAATGGTACAGGTATCAAATTGGACCTAATTGCTAAATTTGGGGACTAAAAGTTATATTAACCCATACATTTATGAACTGTTGAGATTATTGATTCCATTCTAATTTTGTCAGAAAATAAGAAAAATTTGGTTCTGACACATCTCAATAAAGAAGCTGCATAGTTGCTTCTGTTAAGTGTGTATGTATATAAGTGTGTGTCTATATATATATATATATATATATATATATATATTACGAGTTGTTATACTATAGTACCACTACCAATCTGCCACCAAACAAAGAACTTTTCATTAATGTTTCAATGCTTCCAAAATTAGTTCACAGATTCTTCTGATTTCAAGTAAATTGATTTGTACGATTCAATGGGTTGATTTGTTTTTTAATTTTTTTCCCCTTAGCTCCAACTGGTCACAGCTATTCATTATTGTGTTAATCGAGGGTCGAAATCAAAAATTTTTTGAGGAGTTGAAATGAAATTATAAAATTTAAGGGGTTAAAGTTTAAAAATTGGTTAAAAAGGATTAGATTTAATTATGGAAGGGCCAAAATGAAAATTTTCTATTAACCAAAGAGCTAAAAAGCTTAAATTCAATAATTAATTGTTAAAAGGGTGTAAAATTGAAATACTTTCATAACCTTGCCATAAATGGAGTTTTTCTCTTAGAATAACTAAAGCTTCTTAATTTGTATTAAAAGTGATAAATTGATTTAATTTGATTAATTAGGTGTGACATTTTGTTGTTTGTGAACGACAACTCCACGAAAGAAGTTTGTAATAATGACAAAAAGAGTGTAGTATTAGTACAAATTTTGTCCTAAGAGTATATGTATAGATAGATAGCATTGCCAAGACACCCCTCACGTTTGCATTATCATCTTTGTTAATTTCTCAATCACGTTATAATAAAAACAAAAAGAATAAAAACAACAACGATAATGCATGATTTTTTTTTTCAATAATTTAGGTTGATATGAATTAAGCAATAAAAAAAAGTGCTAAAGCTTTACAAATTATGTATCTTTTGGATTAGTTTGACAATGATTATATCTATTATTTTTTACTATAAATGGTAACTTTCAAATACATTTTGAAGGGGGAAATAGTTCTGAAATTCCAATTTAAAAAATCTCGGATCTCGATTCGTTTGAATTCAATTTGATTAAAAGTAAAAAATCCAAATTTGAAAAGATGTCGATAAAAAAAATTATAAGGGACCATTATGAATTTTAATAAACTTACTAATAATGTATTGAATAAGAACCAAAAGTATTGAAAGAAAGAAGTGTAGATACGGTTTTAGTCTCTATATTAAAATTTGGAATTTAATCTTTATATTTTATATTATTATTAGTTGGTTCAATTTGATAATATTGTCATTATTTTTACCATTAAAAAGATGATGTGAATATTATTTTTCTTGTTACCTGATCACACAAAACGAAGCTACATAAAAACCCAATCAACCATGTTTTCATCAACCAAATTCTTGAAGTTGATTCTCTTTAAAAAAAAAAAACCCACACTATCACTTTAACAATAACAATTAATTGAATTATCAATTTAGATATACTAATAAAATTATAAAAGTATACGTACCATATTACATCAAATTAAAGTAGAGGGATTAAATGCGAAATTTACCATAATTAGCATAATCATATATATATATATTGAAAAAAGATTACATCAATGTTAACTAGGGAAAAACAAAGAATCTAAACTAATATATATTCCCTATTATCTTCCCATATTTGTTGTCCTAATTGAAACAAAACAAGTAAGCGAAAATAGTGAACATGTTATGTGATCTATATGCATATATATGATATAGAGAAGATATTATTACAACTTTATGTTTTGACAATCCGTTTGGTTCTCTTGTTTTTTTGGGTATGGTCTTTGGTTAAAGAACCAAAGCATTTTGTGAATACAAACGAAATAAAATGATATGTGATCCTTAAATCCTAGCAAGTGGGGTTTTTCAGTGTGCAAAAACTATGACATTGGGGGGGATGCACCCTACCCTCCCCATAACTTCACGTGAATCCATGAATCCAGACCCCATCTTCACCATTCTAAAGCTATCTGGTTGGAGTAGAGGCCAATTAGTTTTGTTATCGGGAGTTTTCTACGTTTGATCCAAGATGATTTTCTTCTATGAAATTATTTAGGGCGAGGGTTTTCGTTTTGGCTTTCAAATTTTGCTAAAGATCGAATTTGAATTGTAACTTTTTGAGAGAGTTAAAAAAATAATTCTATCATTGTATTAATGTAAAATTTTACAATTTTCAAGAGGTTAAATTATAATTTTTTTGTTTTTGGAGAGAGAATAGTAGAATTTTTGTCATTCTATTGTCAATTTATGCATTAATTTAAATATTGTTCGAACATACTTAAAACAAAAATAAATCGAATACATATCTATACTTATCATATAGATAGATTGGTTTTGACTTGTTAAAAACAGTTAATATAAATAAAACTTACTAGTGCTATTTTTATATATTTTTAATGTCAAATCAAAATTGTCTTAAGTGTAACTAGTGGGTATTCAACATAAGCTTTTCGATTAATGAAAATTTTACATTTTGGCACTTTCAAGAAATTATAATTTAATTTAATTTTTTAACTTTAATTTTAAAATTTTATAGCTTTATCTCTACTCTCACCTCTTAAAAGATAACTCCTAACTTCGATGCCCGTGTTTCAAATATTTTCTTAGTTAAATTTGGATTGATATTCAACACTTAAATTACTGATAGAAAAACTTAATTGATATAATATCGATAACAATACTTTAAATATTTAATTAGAATAATCTAAAGTTTAAAGATGGGATAGTAGTTTAAGAAAGTAAAATGAATTAATTAGAAAAAAGGATACGAAAATGATTGATAATTGAAAGAAGGGGGATAAATTAGAAGGGAAGTTAATCGGTGTTTAAAACCAAAGGTGAAAGAGTGATTAGGAAGGGGGTGTTTTGGCAGTTTGTTTGAAGGAAATAAAGAAAAGGAAAGATGGGGTATCCCAGCACATGGGGGCATTGGCCAGATATGGAGAATACAAAATCGTTTGCTTTAGAAGAGAGCTGGATTTTAATATTTATATTAATGTTTTAGCAAACAAAAGCATCTTCAATTGACTCAACCACTTAGAAAAAGCCAGTACCTTTTTTCCGACTTTTTTTTGCATGTGGTGGCTTTATTTTATATATATATTACTCTGAGATGATTTAATATTGTTCTTGTGATTAAAAAGTGTTTAAAGATTGATTGAACTTTAATTCGATTGATATAATTATTATTATTAATGCAAGAGGGCGAGTGTTCGAGTGTATTAAAGCGCATTATCATCTTATTTGTGGGTTGAGGAAGGGTTATAAGTAGTTCTAAATAGTATGCCAAAAAAAACAAATATAATCAGAACCTAAATTTTATTTAGCAGAGACAACGTTCAGAATTTTATATTAAAAATGCTTAAATTAAATTATCAATTTTTCAAAAGGATTAAAAATATAATTTTTTTCATTTAATCACAATTTTAAAAAGGCTTAAATTGAATCTTTCAATTTTGGAAAGGCCTAAAAAGAAATTTACCCATTCAGTCTGTTGGTAAAGGCTGAAGCCTTGGGATTTTGAGCGTCATGCTCTCTCTCGAATTATTTTGATTTAAGTCTCACTATGTGTAGACCCTATTAAGATATATTTCGATTTTCAATCTATTGTATTTTTATATTAAGTTTATTCTAGTTCTAGTTCATTATATTACACTGAAAAGTGATAAATATTAATATTATATGATAAAATAAAATATATTTTTAAATACTTTACAACTTATATAAATTATTTGTAGAATTTCAATTTGTGGCTTATTGAAAAGTGTTCACCTCCTTAAAAATAATTTGAGTTCTAATTATCGTTGTAGCAAATATATATAAATATTACAAAAAACGAAAATGTTCGATATTTACAGTTTAACACTAATTCAAAATGTCTAATGTAAATTATTGTCACGCATACATTAAAAATAAGTATCCTTATAACTCGAACTCATAACATAAATTATAAAGTGAACACTCATCAAAGTTAATTATATGTCATTCAATCCACATTGAAGAGAGTTTAGGGCATAAAATTACATTTTGTTTACTTATAATTATAATTTTTTTAGGCATGATTAAAATCCAACCAAAACAATAAAGTTGAATGCAAGGACGACGCAAAGAAGGCAGGCAGGAGCTTGTCCCCTTCTTCAATGGCAAAGTTATTATTAAAATTTTAAGTAACAAATATATAATAAAAAATAAAATTATATTTTAATCCCTTTAAAATTTAAAATTTTGATTTTGACCTTAAAATAAACTTCTGACTTCACCCTGGTTGATGGGATTGAAATGAAACACTTTTAAGTTTGTAACTTGATTTAGGGTTTACTTGAGAAGCGCTCATAGTGGCTTAATTGCACAAAGATTAATGTGGCGCTCATGGTTTAACGTTTTAAATTATGTACCTCAGTCAATAATATTTTTTAAACTTAGAAATAATCAAAGTTGAAAATTCCTTACTTACACATTAATCAAATTTGTTGAAACTCTTATCAATCAGTCAAAGCTTGATTTACCGTTTGATTTGCAGAAGCCCACATGGTAATGGGCAGAATATGTGGTAATTGGTTTTTATTATTATTATTATATTTCACTGTCAGATCTAGTTAAAAGGGAAGAGTAAAACAAATAGTGTGTGAAATCTTAATTTATTGGTTTTTAATACTACCCACAACACAACCTGTACCAGTCGATATATTTTTATGTTTAACATGCAATTTGAAATAGATTTTAATAAACATGGATCTACTTGGGAGATGAGACATAATTGCTTAACACATTTTTATTATCATCTTAGTTAAGCATGCTTTTATCAATGTAATAAATTCTAAAAGTTATAATTTTAAATATCCAGTTCATGATTTTTGGGTAGATTTTCTCTTTAACTAATCGATCCAGTTTTACACTACTTTTTAATGATCAATATATTTTTAAGATAATGTTTTTCTTTGTTATTCATTATTCTCTTATCTTTTGAATTAAATTACTCAATTTTAAATCAAAACAAAAATTCAATTTGATGAACTTAAATTTAAATTTGATTTATCGTAAAAGACTATCAACCTGATCTTGCTCAATCTAAACTAATAAATAATTCAAACCTAAAATCAATTAAACCAAAATTATCTTAACGTGAACTGATAAACTCAAAATAGCTCGAATTTCAAATAATTTAAAATAAAAAAATTCAAAAACATGATTTAAACATTATTCAATTTACCCCTTTTATTTTTGTCACATTTATTTAATCATATTAATTATTCATTGTATAATCCATACAGTTTGCCGAAAGACATTTGGGACTTTTTAATCGTAATTTTCTCAAACTTTATGGGTACTTTCATACCCTTTCTTCTATAAAACCATATTCCCTCCTAGTTTCTTAAATTCCTCTCTAAAGATCCATTTTTTTCTCGACTCTCAAAGCAAAGCCAAAAATAAAAATAAAAAAAATCAAAGCTCTTTTTTTTTGTGGGTGTTTTAGTCTAACCGGAAAAAAAATGTCGTCGTCTGCGGGACTTGGAAAATGCAGCAAGATCCGCCACATTGTGAGGCTCCGACAAATGCTGCGGCGGTGGAGGAACAAGGCTCGCATGTCGGCCAGTCGTATCCCGTCTGATGTTCCGGCGGGACATGTGGCGGTCACAGTGGGGACTAGTTGCCGGAGGTTCGTCGTGAGGGCGACGTACTTGAACCATCCCGTGTTTAGGAAACTCCTCATCCAAGCCGAAGAAGAGTACGGATTCACTAACCAAGGCCCATTGGCGATCCCCTGCGACGAGACGGTATTCGAGGAAGTGATCCGGTTCATTTCCCGGTCGGAGTCGGGTCAATCCGCCGCCGCTAAGTTCGTCAACATCGAGGGTAACTGTCACGTCGGAATGTGGAGTAATAAGCTCGATTTGTGGACCGAATCTCGACCGTTACTCAATGGGTTGGCTGAAAAAACAATTTGGTAAATAAAAAAAATACAGTGGAAAGTGAAAAAAAGAAGGAAACTTTGATTCTTACCCGACCGTGTTAGCTCAAGTCAAGTGAGTAATCAACGAGTTGGCCGAGTTGAGGAGGTTCATACTTAATACTAATTCATGGGTTTTACTTACCACTGTAAAAAAAAGGTAAGTTGGTTGGTTATTTTACTTCTTTTTTTTTTTTTCCATAATTGAGGGAGGAGGGGGGTAAAAGTTTAAAACGTGTTGAGTCAATGGAGATGGCTGAAAAGGTGGGTGAGTGATCCGCCGAGTCGTCCCGCGTTCGGATGCAGACTTTGACACACGTGAAAATTCACTGCTGTAAATTCCGTGATTGAGGAGGAAAAAAAAAATTGTAGAGATTATATAATATATTTTCCAATCAATGATATTTAATTATTTTCCATTATTGGACCGTTTATTCATTTTATTTAATTTTGAACAATATAATGTAATCGAGAATTACAAAGTACATGATGGTAGCGGTTTTGGGAGTTATGATGGTACCCCACCCACCCACGTGAAACAATGTCACTTTCATCCATTTTTTATGTTCATATAATTTTTAATATATCAACAATTTACATTTTAAGATCATTAATATATTTTATTATTAATGTATTATTTAATATCTTAAATATAATTATAACTAACAAATATATACAATTTTGAATATTATTATTTCTCCTTTTACTCCAAATTAAACAAATTTATGCTCAATGATTTTGCATTTTTATTAAACAATTTCATTATTAATTTAAAATTTTATAAATTATAAATAGAAATTTTTTCATTTCGAAGTAAGTCTTGCCATTCCTTGACTCAGAATTAATAATAAATATAAAAAATATTAGATTATAATGCACTCATAATATTAATAAAAAATTTATGTAAATTGTATATAAAAATAATTTAGGGTTTAATTGAAATTATAAAGTTGAATACCGGTGTTTTAGGTTTAAATGTGTATTTTCTAGATTTATTTTGTGTTTAAATTGGTTTTTATAGATTTTATATAGGCAAATTAATATTCTTTCATAATAATATGGGTAAACCACTAAAATAGTTACTTTTGTTTGCCTCAGGTTACATTTTAATCATTTATGTTTGAAATGTTATGTTTTAGTCACTTACGTTATCGCGTTGTAACCTTTTAGTCAATGAGTTGTTAATTGTTGTTAACGATGTAACGATAAGCTTATGTGGCACGTTAAATCGTCATTTCAAACAAAAATTTAGGTTAATTTATACAATCAATCACCATATTTTTTCGTTTTGAGCAATTAATTTTTTTTCTTTTATGTTTTTTAACTTTCCTTTTTTTTCTCTTTATTTTCCATTTTGTTCTGTTTCTTACTCTGTTTTCCTTCATTCTCTATTTCTTTTAACATACTTTTTCTATGTTTTCTATTTGTTAAAACCAATCCCTATACTTTTATTTTTTTGAACAATTTAATTTTTTTGAGTGAGGTAAGCTTGTAGACTAGTTTTAACAAATAGAAAACATAGAAAAACAACGTTAAAAGAAATAAAGAAGGGAGGAAAACAGAAAGAGAACCAGAAGAGAATGGAAAATAACATAAAAGAAAAAAATTACTCAAAATGAAAAAATATATGGACCAATTGTAGAATTTAAGCTAAAATTTCCGTTTGAAATGATAATTTAATATGCCACATTAACTTACTATTACACCGTTAACGGTAATAAATGGCTCAATGACTAAAATATTACATCATAATAATATAAGTGACTAAAACTTAACATTTTAAACATAAGTGACTATTTTAATAGTTTACCCTAATAATATTTATTACTATATGAGTGAAAGAAAGAAAAATTATGATTATTGGTCAGATAATTAAAATGTAAATAATTTAATTAATTTTATTATATAAACTCAATCAGATACTTTATTTATAATATATATGTATAACAATAATCATTTAATATATCAATAGTCGAATCTTTTAATTAGATAACCGAAATTAAAAATCGTCGATATTTTTGTCAAAATTTCAATTAAAAATATGCGATTGCATTTTAATCTAATTTGTGAAAAAATTTCAATGCATATATAACAAATAATTATTTATGTATTAATTATTTTTCAATAATTGAGGAGATGCAACTAACTGTGCGGTGAAATTAAGTTAAATCTTTTTCACTTAACCGACAGTTCTTCGGTGGTAATTAAGTTAGGTAAAATGTAAATTATCTGGAAATTGTTAATTAAAAGCAACATTTTTTTTCTTCCAAGGATTACGATTTTTTTATTTTATTCGGATTAAAAAATCGTTATGTAATTTTGAGTGAACTGATAAATTATATTACGTTCTCAAGAAAAGAATTTATGTTCAAATTTTAGTGACAATAATGAATTTCAAGATACTTGATGTAAAAATATTTTAATTTTACAAACATTTGATATTTATTTTAATTGAGTCTAAAAACTCACACCAAATAATTCACTGTAGATTGATAATTCTGCTGGTAGCCAACAACTTGAAAGTTTATTGATCAACCAATAATAATGGGTAAGGCAATGATGAACACAATTGACTTGATAATTAGCTTGTTCTAATTTAGTTGGCCCCCACCACAGGATTTAGACTAAAAAGAATTAAAAAATGCAAATATTGATTGGAATTAATCAAAATATTCCCATTTCAAAGCTGGCCATTGTTTTCTCTCTCTCTCTCTCTCTCTATATATATAAAATCAGTGGCTTAGGCTGTTACATACCATATTAAAACACAAAAACTATATACATTGCATGTTCACATTGGTATTGTCTGACTTCATTTTCCAATTTCGCAATGCTTCTCATTTGCATTATACCATTGGCCTTTAACCTGATTTTGTGTCAGCTTATAATGGCAGAGGCTGAACCCACCACATTGCTGTGATTGCAATGTCAAAATGTTAGCCAGCCATTTGGTCAAAATTGTCCCAAAAAGTCAAAACACATTTTCCCCAAAATTTGTCAACAAATGGATTAATTTCATCCAACGTCGGATCTTAAATTGGTTCTTAAATTTTAAAAATATCCTTTCATTAATTTATATGTTTAGTCACATGTTAAATGCTAAGTTGAAAAATTAAATTCTTACTACATGTACTTATCCTATGAATTGTCTGTAGGAGTGTACCTAGGGGAGGCAAGGGCAATAGTCCTCTTGACTAAAGGGTAATTTTCTTTTAAGCCCCTCACAAAATTTCAAACAATCAACTTAATTTGTTATAGTCTTTAATTAAATGAAAATTTTTATATTTTTAGATTTTCTGCAAATATTAAATATTCCATTTTAAGACTTTTGGCATAAGATTTTTAACTTTGTTCACTCAAATTTTATAATTTTATATCAGCCTCCTAAATAAATTCATAGTTTCATCCCTATCGATGTGTTTAAAGAACAACAAACAATGTCATTAAAATTTAGAAATATCATTTTAGTTAAATATATTTTAATTTAGTATTTAACGCTCAAATTGACAATAAAACCGATAGAATAACTTAATTAATATGATATTAACACTTTTAAAGCTAAAATAAAAATCAATTTAAGATCTGAGTCATAGTTTAATTAGGCAGAAGTTTTCTTGCTTAAAAATCTTGCTCCATATAAAACCCACAGAGTATAAAAATACAATCTTTGGTGAAAATGACAAAGTTTAGTACTTTAAAAACATGTGAAGATTTTGACTTTGTGTTGTTTTTGCCAAAAAAGAAAAAATGGATGTCTTAATCATTGTTGTTTATGAAGGACCCTATAATTCAAAAGGAATCATGTAGGATTTGTAGGATTAGGGTAGGAGTATAATGAAGGAAGTATAAGAACCAGAGGTAGTGGAGCATTATCACTTTCTTGGGGATGGGATGAAAGTTTTCATCTTCAAAATTTCCAAAGATGGGGTCTTTTCACAGTGGGTTCAAAATTTAGATAAAGATTGGGTTTTTATGGTTAAGTCAAATTTCTGTTGTTTAGGACGGTTTGGTTTTGATTGATTGATTATATAAGTCAGCCATCACAAAAACACACACATACACACACAAAAAAAAAGGCTACGAACCTATAATTCTCCATCTCAATGATTGTTTGAGTTTGGAAGATAGATATTACTATTTCAAATTTAAATTCGATTTAATATGATTTGTTATAAAAAATTAACAATTTAAAAATGATTTAAATTTAAAATAATTCAAGATAAAAAGTTATTCGAGATTAACAATAGGCAATTTAAAATGATTTAAACTCGATATATTCTGAATTAACTCGAAATAATTTGAACTTGATGATTTGAAAAACAATAATCCAAATTTGAAATGACTCAAAAATTTTAAAACTTAAATTGACCTCACCCAAATTGATTTGAATCATCCAATTGAAAAGTCTATCTATCAATTTATTTGTATAGTCCTATACACAAACTTTGAGTGTGAAATGTCGCAAAATTTTAATTTGGTGCAATGGTATTTGCAACAATTTTTATTTTGATTTAGTTTTACAAATCATCAATACTATTATCTATATTACTTACTGCATGCGCAAATAATTATGGTTATCCAATGTGAAAATAAGTTAACGATTTATTATTTTCAAATATATATAATTGAATAAAAAAACTAATGTTTCATATGTATAGTTACATAAAACGAGCACCGGTTAAAGCCCTTGTTGACACCCCAAAGACCAAGGTTCAGTCTTTGTTATTGTTATCCCTCTCTCAACTTATAATACATATCATGCATCAAATTATATATTTAATAAAAATTTATGTATAATTTTAATATTTATAGGTAAATAGAATGAGTATGCAATTCTGTTTATGAAGCCCAAAATATAGCTTCTGTCTCTAGTTGAGTTTTAATCTTGAATAAATCCATTAGACAATTATGAGAGGAATCCCACAATCTAGCAATGGGCAAAACAGAAGAGGACCGAGTCCTGGATTTGGGTCAATATGAACAACTTATATTTTGGTCCTTGATAATTTTTAATGGTTGACCCTGACCCAAAACCTAACCCAGTTGGAAAAGAAGGCTGCCATTTTGGGTTTCAACTCAAATTGCAAACATAAACAAATATATATATCCATTTAAAGAAGTTATTAATAAAATCAAAATCATAAATAATGGGGATCTGAGTAACTATAATCATAATTAATTATTACAAAATATAGTTATAATGGTAACCAAAATATATTCAGACTTAGATAAGAATAAATCTAAATAAAGATCATGTATGATGAGACTTAAACTTGAATAAATCTGGAGAGAACTCGTACGTGTTTTATAGCAAGTAAGACTTGAATATGATATTCAACCTAAACAAATATTAGTATTTAGTCAAGGCGTTCATGGTTTTATGTATGACATTAACCCAATACATGGTTGTCTAAGCTCGAGTTAGCTCCAAATATGAATTCTAAAATTTGCCCAATCGCATTCATAATTGTAAATAATCAAATTAAATCCGTTTGGGCCTGTTCATTTTTTTTTAATTTTTCAATAAAAAATGTGTTACTTCTATTTAACCTTTACTAATTTTATGTATATTTCTTGTATTAATTTTTTTAATTTTCACATGAAATTAATTACATAAGAAAACATATTATAGAATTGAAAAATCAAGCTAAGCTTCATCCTTGGATATTGAAGCCTAAGCATTATTTATAGTTTAAACATAATTATGTTTTTGGCTTATTGGTAAAATAAGCCTTTGAATTAAAAAAAAATTAATTATTTTTTAATTTTTTTTACATCGATTGAGCTCTTGAACAAAATTGATTAAAAGATTATTTGATTAACGTTAATCGTTAATATTTAAGGACAATGCTAATGTGACTGTTAATAAACGTTATGTCAACACTAATTATATTTAAAAAGTTCAAGAACTTATATAGACATTAAACTTTTCCAAATAACAATACAACCTTCAAACCCAAGTGAGTAATTCAACCTCGAAGAGATACACAAAAATATCAATCACAACTGCCGGTTGTTGAAAAGAAGCAGCTTAAGATAAAGATCAAGAACCTGATATTCTGCTTTGTCATTACTCTTGCAATCAAAACCTCAATCGCTACTTTGTGGGACGATGGACAAAACCTGCACCAAATTCTCTAGCTGTTCCATAATATTATATAGTTAAAAACTCATCCATGGCATGCAAAGGACTTAAATAAAATTATTGGAAGGTTGGTAAACCAAATACATAAATTAAATAGGCTTAATACTTGAGTTTGATTTTTTTTAATGTGGTATCTGCTTTTATTTATGGTTCAATATTTTGGTATTTATATTTGATAAAAGTTATACGTGCAGTAGTTGAAAGTAATGGATGTAAATTCATAATCAATTAGTAATATTAGCAATTAGCTTTCATCAAACAATTTTAGAATCTGAATTAAATCACATCTATGGGATTGTGTTTGAAAAATAAAAAAAATCATAATTAACACTAATTTTACTCTACCAATAAAATTATGAAAAATTTAAACCTAATAATATTAATAATTAACTTTTATCAAATACAAATATTATATTAGACCAAAAACAACATAAATATAAGATTAAAAAAAAGTGTTAAACTCCAACAATTAAAAAGTAATAGAAATGGGGTAGTGATAGAGTGGAGCGAGACAAACTCAAAAGGGGAAGCATGTGAATGGTGAACCAACCAAAATGAAATGTGCACCTAAAAGTGTCCTATAAGATTTGTATGCCTGGCCTTTGCATGACAAGGTCCACTGACTTATAAAACCTCCATATACAAAACAACAAATGAAAAATGGTTATGTAATAATAAGGACATGCATGCATGCATGCCCCTTGAGGACATTGGGAATGGGACGAGCTTTGGGTTCTTTTCTGCAATCTGTAGTTCTGGTAATAAAAAACAGTACATTAGAATGGACCACCTTTCGATCCATATATCTATTTGTTATTGGTTATGTTCTTTTGCAAAAGGGAATCCACAAATTTTTTTTAAGAGGCTGAGATTAAGTTATATATTGTTATGAGAGTTAAAATGCAAGTTTATCATTGTATTGACAAATATCTTTATAGTTTTTAAAAGATTAAATTAAAAGTTTATCATTTCTAAAAGAGCCAAATTATAATTTTATCATATATTTATTTAAAATTTTATAAACATAAAAGTGACTAAAGCTGAAATTTTCCATTTTGAGGGACAGTAAGGGACTTGTATACCCCTTTGCCTTCGCCCTTGTTCTTTTGTTACCTTCTACAATACAAATTATTTTTCAGTTTGGGTATTTGACATACTTTAGTAGCTGCTAAAAAAGAGTCGAGGAAGGTTAAAAATAATTGGCGATGGGGCATAATATGGACCAAGGTGTTGCTGTAGTCCATGAGGTGGGTGGGAAATTGATAATGTGGCCCAATTAGTTTTGGCTAATAATTCTAGGAGTAAATCTTAAGATTGTTTGGGCTATTTTCGCAGTTAATTTATAATTTAAGAAGAAGATTTATGGTTTGAAGTTGTTTTTTTATCACATTGGGTTATCGTTGAATAAGAAGACATTTTATAATACGCACCAAGACGAACATTGCACCTAAAGCTGAAATTTTCATCATCGGTTCCTCTTATTTCAATTTTTTGTTATTTTACATTTTCTTTAATTTTACTATTTGATTGAACATTAAATGCTAACTCAAATACGATATAGAACATATTTAAAATGTATGAATTAAATTATAAAACGTATGTACTTAATGTATGAACAATTTAAATCTGATATGTCACAAAAAATGATAAGTAGCCTCCTAAAATTTAATTAGCATTGTTTTAATTTTAATACGTTGGATCTAACTTATTTAGACAATAAATACATACGTATTTACAATTTAATCTATATAACTAAACTAGCAAAAGTATCCGGTTGATATTGAGATTTTAAAGATTTTAACATCTAAATAATAGATTCGAACATTTGATGGCAAAATCTTGGCCTTCCCAGCTCTATTGGTCAAGTGAAAACCCTTTTCACCTTACGACCAAACACAGCTTCAACACTGTTTCATAGTACTGTTTTGAGACCATATGCATAGGTCAATGTAAAAATATTTATACAGTAAAACAAGTTGAAGAATCTTTAGAAATGCCCTATGGCAGCTGCAATCTCTGTCTGTTACATTACCCATAACAAATAATATGTTTTTAAATGTCATGATATTGAGTCACCTCGGCAACCAAATCTCCAAAATATGGAAACATATTTATAATAATGGATTCTACTTTTTCTTCCAACAATTTTTTTGGGTTTGAGATTTGTCCATTTACTTGTAGTTACGTTCGACTCTTACTTAAATTTGGAATCCAGAATAAAATTTGAACTCAAGAAATTGTTTAAGAGTAAGGACCTTACCCTTTGACTGAATGAGGAAATTGTCTTTTAATCTCTCTAAAATTTTTAAAGTTAAAATATGTTATAAATCTTCATACTGTTCAAAAAATTAAAATTTAATCCTTATACATTAATTTTCAGGAATTTAATCTTTATACTTTTCAGTTTTCAAAACTCAAGTCTAACTGTTAACACTGTTAAATTTTTCTTGTAAAATTCAAGTTCATTACAACTCATTTTTTCTAATTGCATGGCTACCAAGTGAGATTTTTTTTTTATTTTAAAATATCACACTAATAAATTTAACCAACAAAAATTTAACTGTGTTAACAATTGGATCTAAATTTTAAATTTTGAAAAGTAAAGAGATTAAATTCTTAAAAATAAAAATATAGGGACTAAATTTCAAATTTTCAAAAAGTATAGAAACTTATCACATATTTTAACCAAACTAAAACATTCAATTTAAGATTTTAGCCTTTAGTCAAATGGAAAAATCACATTTTTAGCCCTCTGAAAAATTTATAGTCCATTTTAAGCTTTTAACATAATTTTTTAGCTTCCACCCTTTAAAATGTTATAATTTTATACTTTTTTTAATATTTGTACCAACATAAAAAATAAAAATAAAAAAACCAAATTTTTATAGCTTCAACATTTGCCAGCTTCATTGTATTCCTTGAATTGTCCTCTAGCAAGGATTAGATTATTATTTTAATAATGATTTATGATGATTATGATGTTTGAATGTCAATATTTCACTTTTAGCATTTTTTGTAGCTAAAGTAAAGTGGTGTTTAAAAGCATGATTATGATGTTACTATATAGGCACTACTCAACCATGCATTTTTTATCATAATATCTTTGTTTGTTTGTCAATGTCAAATTGGTTCAACTTTTAACACATTCAAATCAATTAAATTTAAGGTGGAAATCATTTTTAATTAAATGTAAGTTTACATTTAAAATTTACTCAATCTCACTTATCATTTTTATTTCATAAATTGTAACATTGTTTCAACTTCAAGGATAGACATTAGACAACTGAAATTAAAAAATAAATAATTATCATTAAATTCAATTTTCATAAACAACAATTTAATGGAGTTAGGAATGGAAGGAAAATAGAGAAAAGGAAAAGAAAATATAAATATATAATGAAACTCCTATGTTATGTGTTGGCCTGATAGTTAAAGTGTTCACCACTAGAGATTTTGATCAATTGATTTCATGTTGGTTTAAGTAAAATAAGTTAATGCAATTAAAAATGAGAGTAAAATTACCAAAAGCATCAGAATGCAAAAGAAATATAAGATTATCCAAATGTGATAATCACCCTCTAAAAATATGGTGTTATAGATTCAATGTTTAAAATTCAAATACGAAAATTAAAAATAAAAAATAATAATGAAACGACGCCTATAACTTGGCTATATATTTAGAAATGATAGTGATAAGTGAATAGGTACATAGCTGAAAGTAATCTCATTTTCACTACTTGGTTGTTTTCGAGAATTCGCTTACAAACAATGCCATTGATGATTTGTTTCTACTCAAAACACTATGTGTGAAAAATCCTAAAAGAAAAAGGGTCACCACATTTCCCTTAGTTAGAAAAGGGCCCCTTATTTGAGCCCCATAAACACCAACTAGCCCAATGTTTTTTTTTAAATCAAACTGATCGTTGAATTGATCAAATCATCGATTTTTAATTCGACTAATTCATATAAAATAAATTATTAAAATTTATATAAATATTATAAAATTTTAAAATTGGGTTCAATCGTCTCATATCGATTAATAAGTCAATCAATTTTTTTGCCTCTTTTGATAAATACTCTAGCTAGCTCTCAATCTAATTAGTCGACTTGATCGGGTTGAAACAACATTATAGTAACCAGGGGTGAATCTAAAGGGGAGAACCTCAAATGGAAAATTATTATTTAAGTCCCTATAAAATTATGTTTTAATTTCTCAAATATTTATTATTCCATTCTAACCCCTATAAAAAATTTCTAGGTTTACCTGTAATAGTAGCCCTGAGCTAATGATAAAGCCATATATATATATATATATATATATATATATAGTGGCTTAAACTTAGCAATTGTTCTCATATTGATATCTGAATTTTTTTTAGTCTAAGTTAACTCTTGAACTTAGTAATTATTGTCACACTGGGGCCTGAACCTTGTTTTGGTAAAAAAAAATCTTCAAGAAAGTATTAAGAACTAACTTGGACAAAAAAATGTTCAAGCCCTGACATAAGAACAATTGTCAAGTTCAGAGATTAACTCGAATAAATAAAATTCAAAACCCAATATGGGAACACTTATCAAGTTAAAACCCATAATAATGCATTAGCCTATATATGTACTACTATGTGATTCAATAGCACACAACTAAGTAAAAGGCAATTAACAGTATAGTAAATTATTATGGTATCAATAGGTAGTTGGAAGAAAGAGGAGTGAACTTCATCCTCATATAATTTGACAGAATTCAAATATTGGAGTTAACCTTATTAGGATGGTTTTATTTGAATATCACTCAAGCTTAGAACATGATTAGTCTCATGTCATAAACAAGTGAAGAACAAAGGAAAAGGAAGGAGAAATAAGGGCTTTGACCTTCCTAAAATGAAAAATTAGTGTCTTAATCCTTCTAAAATTTATAAAATTTTAACTTAACATATAATAAAAGTATAATTTACCCTAAAAAGATATTAGAATTTCGATTTAACCATTTTAAAAATTATCCAAATATAAATTAATGCGATGATGAAATTACATTTTAACTTTTAATAAATATATATAACTTATTCTCTAACCTAAAAAATTTATGGATTCCGCAATGGTTAAAAAACAAACCTTAATTATTATGGTAACAATAGAATGAGACAAATGTAGTAACAGTTAAAAAGGAAGCAAAGATAATAATAATAATGATGATGATGATGATGATGATGATTCTCGAATTATACAGTGAAAGAAGCATGACCAAAAAGAGAGGAAAAGAAAAAAAGGGAAAAGAAAAGTGGTGGTGACTTGTAGAAATACCGATGGGGAAATGTGGATCGAATCCGAAGAGAAAACCTTTTACTTTGAGAAAAATAATAATAAGGGAGTATGGGGAGGAAGGTGGGCTATAGCTGTCATCTTTGTGCCAAAGACTTTTTGAGTACCCAACCCTAGTGGTATGATTGCTGTTCCATTTATTTTTTGTTAATTTATTACAACTCCACTTTTTAAAATTCTTTCGTACAAAGAAAGCAAAGGGTAGAAAATTCCCATCATGCAAAAAAAAAAAAAAAATCATTTTCTTATATTCACATTGTGATTTAGTCCTTTTACTATTTTGAAGTTGCATGGTTGAAGTCCAATTGAATAAATAACTCAACAATTAACTAATTCAAAACATGCTAACTAGGTGACTAACAAATCAAAATAAATATCGGAGAAAGCCTCGATATTTATATAATGTGAGACTCGAACATAGAACTTCAAAATTCTCATAGCTTCAACCTTACTATTGAGTCAATATTTCATTAACTGTTTTATATTAGTATGATATAATTAGATATTTTATTTTTGTATTTCATTAGTTAATCCAAACGGTTAACACACTTCATTGCTTCAATTAAAATGATAACATAATTTAAAAAAAAAAACACCAATTTGAACTCATTATGTTGACATGTTTTTTTTTTTTTTGCAAATGTGTCGGAAAAGATATTTTCAATAAAAGAAAATTTGAATTAACATTTTAACGAAATAGTTATCAATGTTAAACTTTTGGATTAATTAATGACATTATAAAAATAAAATAATTAAATAATATCAAATTAAAATATAAAGAATAAATTTATAATTTAAACATAATATAGGATCAAAATCAGAATTTAACCAAATAATAATATTGTCTTACTATACTTACTAGTTGTAGTTGTGTATTTCTATTATCTATGGCTTTGGCAATCATTCTCCTCCACTAACCTCTTTCCTTTGGGTGCTCAAAGAAAAGAAAAAAAAAAAAGCCTAAAATCACTAGTTCACTATCCATCCTCTTCTTTTTTCATCATTGTCAAATACTTTCCCTAATAGTTTTAATAAAATCAAGCACTAAAATAAATAATTATTTCGATCCTAAATAATTAGAAAATTGTATATATATATTTTTTACACATTTTTAATAGAAATAAATCACAGTCATACATACCACAAACAAGTAATTTTTACGTCTCAAATCGATGACGTGAACTGTGACACGAACATCTACAACTAACCAGTAGGACATTGAATTTCTCTATTTTATAAATTCAAAATGGACCTTTTTATTATTCATGAATTATCTTATTTTTTAACATTTCATTTCGTTAAAAGAATAACCAAATACGTTTAATTAGTATTTGAGGATAGAAGTTGATAGAAAGTAGAATAAATTTAAGTTGGCGTAAGCACATTCGCACGCCTTTTCACATGACATGTTTTAGAGATAGTTGCATGTGCAGTTGCAATTAAAAGAAGATATGCAAATCAACCCGATAATGTTCTTATTCCACACTCTATGATGTTCTTTTTTAGTCTTTTTACATTGTTAATTTCCATAGGCCATACGAATTGTTAAGTAACTGATGTGAGACTGATCAAACTTTTTGTCTCCTACAGTAGGAAAAGGTAGTGATTTTAGGTTTTAAATTTGCGATTAAATATATAGATTTTACTATGAACTGTTGTCATGTATAGGATTTAGTTCGATTAATCAGTTCTTTGTTTATATGAATTTTTGAGTTTTACTATGAACTGTTGTCATGTATAGGTTTTAGTTCGATTAATCAGTTCTTAGTTTATATTTACGATTAAATATATGAATTTTTTAGTTTCACCATGAACTGTTATCATGTATAGGTTTTAGTTCGATTAATCAATTCTTAGTCTATTTGTACAATAATAGTGCCAATTCTCGTTCAATATAAATATTGGGAACTGTACAAACTCTAAGTCTTAAAATAAAATATGATAAAAGAGAGGTTGGTAAGATTTAGAATTAGTGAGATTAAATCTCACTATTATCAAGAAAGAAAATATTACTAAAATGAAGAGAGAAAAAGACAGACTCTTTGGATTACGCAACCTAATTAGTGGGTAATCAATTTCCTAATGGCAATGTTTTGTATATGATTACATGATAAAATTAAGATTAAATGAAGAAAACTACATCTAATCTCACACATTAATTTGATTAATAAATATCATAATATGACAAAGACAGCTTATATTAATCTCATTATTTGTTAAAGTGGACAGTTTGATGTTGAATTCGTTGTCATGGACGTACATCGAAAGTAGGTATATAACATGCATGATTAGTGTCACTTAATACAATTTTAGTTGCAAAGATTATATAGTACTAATTATGTTTTCTTTTTATCAAAATGTCAAAGCCTTATGTGATGTAATATTAATTTCAAATATCTGATCAAATGAAAACGACTTTAGGTCTAATTGGTGTGTGACAGACAATTATCCGAGCACGACAGCATCTGTTTTGTGTTCAAATGTTTCATGAATTTAAGTTAAAAGGTTCATGGGGGTGGGAGGTTTGATTTGACTTGATTTATTGTTCAAAAATTAAAATTAAAATATTTTTAACTTTTAATTAATGAAATGAATTATTTGGATGGATCGTGTTCAAACTCAAAAATTTTTGGAATTGAGTTTCGGTCTGACTCAGCGTGGTTTATGAACACTTCAAATTCAACTTGTTGACTAGCAATTTTCTATAACTATTGAAATTTAAAGTTTTGTTCTCATTAATGGGATAACTATAAAAATTATACATGAATTTTGAGCCAATGTTCAACATCATATATACATAAACTTTGATTTTGTGTGGTTTTATACATGAAATTTTAATTTGAGTCAAATTTCACAAAATCACTAATAATATTATCAAATTAGTACTATTTTACATTAATATATTGTATACACAGACAATCACATTAATCTAATATTAAAATAAATGTGTACATTTGAACCAAAATCAATGTTTCGTGTATATAAGTGCACCAAATCAAAATCCATGTATCAAATTTCACATTGAACGGTGTTCATAAATAAATTTGACATTTATCACTTCAATTAATTTAAAGCATTTCTTAACTTTACCTAATTCGACTAATCTAAACTCAAAAATGACCTAAAATCAAAATAATGTGATTGAAAAGAACTCTCATAAAATATAACCGAAACTTGAAATAATTCAAAATAATTTAAACCCGATATAATCTAATTTAAAAAACTCAATTAATATGGATATAAAATAATTCGAATAAAAAATTGACTCCAACAAACTCAACTCGGATCGATTAAATTGTGGCAGTAGAGTAGATGGTATGTACTGCATTCTGTGTTTTAACTTTTTTCCTAACTTTAGAGTTGAGATGACACGACTCAGTACTTTTTTTAACTCACTCCACATTGATGTGAGCATTGTTTTCACAAATGGTACCACCAAAAATTTACTTTTAAGCCTATGGAGGTCAATTTTTTTTTCAATTAAAAACAAAGTACAGTTCCATATGATTCTTCTTCTTTGTTATACATTAACATTGTTTTCCTTTTTTCTTTTCTTGTGTTTATTTTTTTTCTTAAATTATTGCCTTTAATGTTTTTTATTAAAGAAAGTGCAGTATAACATTTAGCATAACACATTACCCAAAGCAAAACCATAAATCCCACATTTTTTGAGCTTTAAATAAATGTGAGACTCCCTTTTATTCAAGTTTTGTTTTTTTATAATATTATTTGAATATAATCGGATTAAATTGGTTAAAATGAGAATTGATTAATATATTAGCTTGGTTATAGAAATTGAACCGGCCTTTCAATGAATCATTCAGAGCTTGTAAAAAGTTAAAATTTGAGAAAAAATCGATTGTTATTCAATTTTATAAAATTTTATTTATTATTGGATCAACAATTGAATCGATTAAATTGAAAGTTGATAATCTAACTCATTCAATCTTTTATCTGATTATTGAAAAATTAATTATATATAATATGAAAAATGTAAGACTCAAATTTTGCCCGGGACCCAATAAAACCAAACCCGAATTAAACCTAGCCTATTATCCAGTTACAAGCCCAAACCCAATTTTGGCCCAACCTAATCCCAACCCAAACACAAAAAAATAAATAAATAAATAAATAAAAACCTTGGCCACCTACTCCACCACCTTGGCCACCAACTCCACCACCCTTGGCCACCTAAACCACCCCAACCACTCCACTTGTAAAATTTGGCTATAAAAGCCATTCAAGACTTTGATTTCAAAGGGAGGTTTTTGGTTTTTTGGAGAAGGATTGTTCTTTGTTTTGGAGGAGGTTTTTTTGTTTTTTTGGAAAGAATGTTATTTTTGTTTCTTGGAAAGGCTAGTTTTTGGAGATTAATCAAAGATCAAAGCAAAAGAGGTTTCTTTTGTCTATTCTTATCTTTAGTTCTTTGTTTGTTTATTGTTTTCCTTTCAATTTTATTTTGTTCTTTTTATACGAAAGTAAAAATAAAAGTAAGAAGCTTACCCATATTTTCATTACCAAAAAATTTTTTTTTGAGGTCCGTCATTGTAGTACTATGGATGCCGATGGTGCCCGTAGGGGTCCATGACCGAAGTAAAGCCGGACCAACGGCCGGATTTAGAAAAGAGGGAGAAAGAGAGTTGAGAGCTTTGTTTTATTATTTTATTATTTTTACTATTATTTATATTATTATTATTCCTCATGTATATATTATTATTTATATTATTATTATATTATATATGCCCTCTTCATATTTATTTATATTATTACTATCATTATTGTTACTTTTATTATTTTTATTTCTAACTACTATTATTATATATATATGTATTATTGTTTGTATCATTATTATTATTATCACCCTATTGTTATTACTTTACTATTGTATTCTAATATATTATTAATATTACTCATATTTTCATTATTTTGCTATCACTATTACTATTATATATTAGTGTATATTTTTATGTATATATATATATATATTTATATATAGTATTGTTTTTATTACTTTAATTTAATATTTTTATTATATTTGCTTTTTGTATTTCTATATTTATTATTATTATTATATAGTAGTGTGTATTTCTATTATATACATATATATATATATATTTATATATAGTATTATTGTTTACTTTACTTTAATATTATTCTTATTATCATTATATCCAACCCAATAATAATTCTTTCATAAAGTAATATTCCGTATTTGGTAATTCGAGACAATCGTGCCCTAACTTATTGGGTTTCGATTTTCTCCTTTAACCTAAATAACGGAATACTCTTTTAAATCGCGACATGAGTTTTGAAAATACTTATTCTCAAGATACGAGGTGTTGTGCCCTAACTTACTGGGTATGGCATTTTGTTACCTCGAAATAAGATTTTTGCAAGTAAAGGCAATATTCGTGTTTGGGAATTCGAGGAAACGTGCCCTAACTTACTAGGTTTCGATTTTCCTTGTTCACCTTAACTAACTGAATAACCTTTTGAAATACACGAATTTTTATATAAAAGGCAAGCTCGTTCTCGAAAATTCAAGATGTCGTGTCCTAACTTACGGATGTGACATTTTATATTGTGAGACGAGAAGGTCCTTAACATTTGAGCATTTTCTTTACAAAGAGGGATCGATTTTAAATTCTTTCAAGTTTTCAAATTTTCGACACTAAGACACTAATTAATCAACTAGGTACCAATTTTGGGCGATCGAGGGTGCTAATCCTTCCTCGTATGCGAACCGACTCTCGAACTCATTTTCGATTTTCGAGACCAAAATTATCGTTTTAGTAAATCTTAACTTTTATTAAAATGATTAACTTAAGGTGATCCAATCACACCTAAAAAGATTGGTGGCGACTCGCTGTTTTCATTTTTTTCTTCTCCAAGTCGACACGCTTTTTTTCAAAAATGGTTACGACAGCTTGGCGACTCCACTGGGGACTTTATAAGAGAGTCAAGCCACAAGTTGATTAACTTTTGTCTTTTTTCGAAAATTGAGAATTTGGTTTCGATATACGATCACTTCATTGCGTTTCACCCGTTTTTCGTACTGTTTTCATCATTTTATTCCTATTTTCTTTAATCGTTTCAAGTTTTTATGCATATATCTTCTCGCATTGCATTGCATGACCATTATGGTCACACCCTTAAGTAGGAGTGAGAAACTACGCCCGTGAGGTTTTCACCTCCGTGCGAGATAGTGGATCACTTTGAATACATCCGCACCTATGGTTTCGTGAGATTTTCATCTCCATGTAGCCATAGGGAAATGTATTCTCCTGAATTGAACTCGATTCAAATGAGCCTATAATGGGTGAGGATCGAGAATCTGTTGGTTCAGTACCCTTACTCTAGAACCAAACCACATATAGAGAGACCTAGGAGCCCACCCTAGGTAGAGCCACTCCGAACCCCTAGTGGTCACCCAATTGTTTTATTTGTTATTTATTTATCCCGCACTAACGTGTTTTATTTTTGTTTTGTTTATAATTGCATTACATTACATCATCCTAGGAAGGAGGTGTTGATTCATATTTGATTGCTAAATAGAACAGTTTGTCATAAGAAAACGAATTTTTTGATAAAGTGGATTATAATACGGTTGTCTAAATATGATCCAAGTGAATACATGAAAGAAGGCTGATAGTCCGTGAAGAAATACAAGACTTTGCTTCATTGCCTGAAGACAGAAACTGACAAAGATTATTCGAGAGCTGTCACGTCTTGACTTTCTTAAAGGAGCTGACAAGTATCATACAAACAAGTAAGCAACGAGTCGCAGCCTGGATCAAGCAAAAAGGAGTTAATATAGACATCTCTTGGAGAATTTGTCAGACTCAACTATAAGATCCAGATATGAAGAGGAAGAAAGGTGTCTTCACTTGGAATATGAGAGAAAGGCCGTATATGTAGTCCGTTTTATGTAAAGGAATTTGTTTTCTAGAAAAGTTGTTCTAATGAAATTAAATTCAGAATCAATGCCTTCCTTTTTTTGCATTCATGCATTTGCATTACATTACATCAAAGAAAAGAATGTGTTGATTCGAAATTCGATTCCTAAATAGAATAGATTGTCATAAGGAAACGAATTTCTTGATAAAGTAGATTATAGTGCGATCGCCTGAATATAGTCCAAGTAAACACGATGAGAGAAAGCTGGTAGTTCATGGAGGAATACATGATGTAATTTCCAGAGATTCAAGCCAACAAAGGCATGACGAGAGAAAGCCGGAAGTCCACGAAGGAATACATGACTTGATTTAATTGCCAACGAAGATTATCCAAGAGTCGGCACTTTTTGATGAGTATCATGGAGATAAGCGAGCAAGAGATCGAGGCTCAGATTAAGCAGTAAGGAGCTAGCAAAGGCATCTTTTGGAGAATTTACAGGGTTCAACCATAAAGAAAAGATCAGCGTTTACTTGGACTATGAAAGGCAATACCACATATGTAATCTATTTTCATGTAAAGAAATCTGTCTTCTAGAAAAATAGTTCTAATAGAATTGAATTTAGAATCAACGCCTTCCTTTCTTTTGCATTCATTTCATGCATTTGCATTGCATTGCATTATTTTGCATTAGACTTTCCCTAAAAGGACCCTAATTAGGTAAAACTATCCCAGTTAACTTGGGAACCGACAAAAGTCAAATGACTAGGCATCTTTACGTTACACGACAATGAGCAAAGAGCTGTAACACCTTGAACAAGTCAAAAGCGTGAAAGGAATATCGATGAATTTCAATGATATATCTGAAAAAGGAACTGAGGAATAAAAGTCTCCAAACTTTTGCATATTTGGGAGTGTTTTGAACAATGGGACTGTGGAAGAGATCCCTGTATTTTTAGAGCTAATCTAGAGTAATATTCAAAACACGCTTGTTGCTTTAAGCCTAGAAGCAACAAAAGTCCTTTTGTGAAATAGGCTTGTGTCCTAAATCTTTGTTTCAATAAATGCATCTTTGTGAGCAAATATTCTCTTGTTTCATTTCATACTATACGAATAATTGTTCTTAGATTCTTTTGTTCTTTGGAATTTATTTCAAATATTCATTTATTCATAATCATACCATACAAATAATCATCCTTAGAATTATTTATTCTTTGGAATCTACCTTCGTACCTACAACAGGTCCCCAAATATCAATGATGTGAGTAACGCTGTCATTGACTCCGAGTCTCCTTTTGAGCGAAATATGGGCCTAAAGGGATCTCAACACTTTGAAGATGACAGAGATGTAGACTACTCTCCGATTTGTTAAGGATGGTAGAGTAAGATGAAAACAGGTCCTCTCTTACAAAAAGACAGTAGACAATAGGCCTAGAACAAGACAAAGAGGCAAACATCAGAGTCTGCATTACCACAAAGGCAAAGCGAGACGTCATTAAGTCACTTCCGACAATTTAAAGATTTTTTGCACGATCATATGAAGATACGCCTGGCTACTAAGACGTGAGAATGTTACCGGGTTTTTTTTGAATGACGTATACAATGGCCGAGCTAATCAAGAGATTTGGTTTCTGCCGGTCCACTATAGAAAGGGATTACATCAGTATGCCATAAATGCCAAATTTATAGAGAAAAATTCATGTGCCCGCTCATTTCTCAAGACTTTCTATGTGGGGGCATGGAGGTTATGGGCGATCTCTTTGAAAGCTTCTAACCAATACCGATTCGCCTTTGGGGTCATCGTTTACCGAGAAAAGGATAAAGTTGTTTCATATGCCAATGTCACTAGGTCGACAATCATCAAATTTCAAAAAAAGGTGCCAATAAAGAGTGCCAGAAAATCATGTCTAACACAGCTGTACAATGTCAAAAGGTCACAGTCTGTTTAAAGATTAGGAGTTATATGGCAAAGGCAAAGGCAAATGCAAAGGCAAAGGCAAAGGCAAAGGCAAAAAAAAAAACACACACACAAAAACACGAAAACAAAAAAAAACAAAAAAAATTCTAAAAAAAAAAGAAGCGGAAAAAGAGAAGCTGTATGAAACCCCGCAAATGGAGCCTTGAGACTAAAAGGGATTCGAGTTGAAAACCCGAAAAGGGCAGCTCAAATTTGGATCAAAATGGGGCATACATTAGTCTTGGGGCATCGACAAAGTACTTTAGATCCCCTAAACACGTATTAATCTCAGAAAGGTCCTCAAGAAGTTGGTACAGAGAAGCTCAAGCTGCGATATCTGGGGCATCTAGCTTCCATTTTGCCCATTTTGAATTTGTTATCTTTGATTCTTCTCGAGATATGTCCAAATAAATTTTCTTCTTATTGCATTGCTATCTTTGATTAAATCATTCGTTTTGAGTTGATTTCATTCTTATTGCATTTGCAATCTTTGATTAATTTATCCATTTCGAGCTATGCTCATAATCGCTTCCTTCTTTAATTGTTTTGATCTTTTTCAAGTATTTTGCATTGAAATAACGATTAATGGACTAATAACACTTTCACAAAAGAAGTTTTACATATTACTCGAAGTTTCTAAATAACACAAGAACCCAAACAGACTATTGTTTAGAACTCACCAAGCCTAAGGGTTGGAAATATTATCTCTTTGGACTCTTTATTGATTGAACCAAAAGACAAGACATTTCGTCGGTGATATAACCTCGACAAATGACGAGTAATGTCAACCTAAGTGTAAAAGAGGGTCATTCTCGAGAAAAGAAATGATACTTTGCATTCATGTACATCCTGGTCATTACACCTGGGAATAGCGTAATGATCAAACTGATTGAAGATGATACAAATACTATACATTTGAGTTGCAAATGAATGGATGGAAGAAACCGAATGTTATTCCTCCGAAATTGCAAGAGGAGGCACAAACTTTATGTCCCAAAAGGTACAGTGGAAGGGACTCAAATTACAGTGGGGCAAGCTTTCCGAGCAAAATGTGATTGTTTCTTTAACTTTTCTATCAAGAATACCAAATTAACAAGATGCCAACGTAATACGTCGCCGATAATGTCCTAATGAACAACGACGATGATACCTTAAGCCTTTTTAAAAGGGCTCATGACATTTCTACATTCATATAATAACACATCTAGTTAGGAGCATTTGATTCATTTCAATCATAGCATCCTAATTATTTGACACATTCATAACACATCCGGTTAGGAGCATTTGATTCATTTCGATCATAGCATCCTAATCATTTGACATAAGCATAGATATATGGAACCGATTTTCTGGTGATGTCCCTAGAATCGGTGAATTCACAAGCCTTAAACCCCAAGCAAGTAGGGTAACAGTGAAGATTGATGATCTTAACCCCCAAGCAAGAGGGAAACAGATCGAAGACGAAGGGTCTTAAACCCCTAATCGGTAGGGTAACAGATCAATTGTAGATCTTATCCCCAAGCAAGAGGAAACAGATCGAAGATGATGGGCTTTAACCCCTAGCAAGAGGGTAACAAGTGAATTTACAAGCCTTAAACCCCAAGCAAAGAGGGTAACAGTCAAGATTTACTGATCTTAACCCCCAAGCAAGAGGGAAATAGATCGAAGACGAAGGGTCTTAAACCCCTAATCGGTAGGGTAACAGACCGAATTGCAGATCTTATCCCCCTAAGCAGTAGGGAAACAGATCGAAGATGATGGGCTTTAACCCCAAGCAAGTAGGGTAACAAGTGAATTTCTGTGCCTTAAACCCCAAGCAAGAGGGTAACAGTGAAGATTTACAGATCTTAACCCCCTAAGCAGTAGGGAAACAGATCGAAGACGAAGGGTCTTAAACCCCTAATCGGTAGGGTAACAAATCGAATTGCAGATCTTATCTCCTAAGCAGTAGGGAAACAGATCGAAGATGATGGGCTTTAACCCCCTAAGCAGTAGGGTAACAAGCTGAATTTACAAGCCTTAAACCCCAAGCAAGAGGGTAACAGTCAAGATTTGAGATCTTAACCCTCTAGCAGTAGGGAAACAGATCGAAGATGATGGGCTTTAACCCCCTAAACAGTAGGGTAACAAGCCAAATTTACAAGCCTTAACCCCCTAAGCAGTAGGGTAACAGGCTGAAGATTTACAGATCTTAACCCCTTAAGTAGTTGAGAAATAGATCGAAGATGATGGGCCTTAAACCCCTAAGTAGTAGGGTAACAGGCTGGAAATTACAAATTTCTTTTTCCCTGAAATGGCATTGGAGCGGCTAAAAGCCACAGCAGATCTCCTTGAAGTTTCAGAGGATCTTTTCTTCCTGAAATAGCATTGGAGCGGCTAAAAGCCATAACAAATCTCCTTGAAGTTTCAGCAAACCTCTTTTTCCAAAAATGGCATTGGAGAGGCTAAAAGCCACAGCAGATCTTCTTGAAGTTTCAGTGGAAGAAGATCAAAACAAGTCTTATCTCCCTGAAGTTGCAGAGGAACAGACTGAAGATAGCAGATCTGACATTCCTGTGCTTACAGTGAAGCAGATCCAAGATTTTAGCATGGCATCCCTGCTTATAGAGAACAAGTTGAAAACATCGATTGGCATCCCGTGCTTTATAGGAACAAGTTGAAAACAACTGATTTGGCATCCCTGTGCTTATAGGGAACGGATCAAAGATAGTAGATTTGACATCCCTGTGCTTATAGGGAACAGATCGAAGATAGCAGATCTGACATTCTTGTGCTTACAGTGAAGCAGATCGAAGATTTTAGCATGGCATCTCTGTGCTTATAGGGAACAAGTTGAAAACAGCAGATTTGGTATCCCTGTGCTTATAGGAACAAATCGAAGATAGCAGATCTGATATTCTGCGTGCTTACAAAGTGAAGCGGATCAAAGATTTCAAAGATGGCATCCCGTGCTTATAGGGAACAAGTTAAAAACATCGATTTGGCATCCTGTGCTTATAGGAACAAATCGAAGATAGCAGATCGACATTCCCGTGCTTACGAAAGCGGATCAAAGATTTCAACATGGCATCCCCTGCTTATAGGAACAAGTTGAAAACATCGATTTGGCATCCCCGTGCTTATAGGAACGAATCGAAGATAGCAGATCGACATTCCCGTGCTTACGGTGAAGCGGATCAAAGATTTCAAAGATGGCATCCCCGTGCTTATAGGGAACAAGTTGAAAACATCGACGGCATCCCCTGCTTATAGGGAACAAGTTGAAAACAATGATTTGGCATCCCCTGCTTATAGGGAACGGATCAAGATAGCAAATCGACATTCCTATGCTTACAGCTTGAAACAGATCAAAGATAGCGGATATCGCCTTCCGAGTTGTAGTGAAGCGATTGAAGCCGCCAAGAGGCCATTTTAAAGAAGATCAAGAACTCAAGACTTCGTGAGCCCCGCAAAATTGGTCTTTTGTAGTCTTTGCTCCATTCTTGTTACACGATAATGAGCAAAGAGGGGCAGCTGTAAGACCCAAATTTTGCCCGGGACCCAATAAAACCAAACCCGAATTAAACCTAGCCTATTATCCAGTTACAAGCCCAAACCCAAATTTGGCCCAACCTAATCCCAACCCAAACACAAAAAATAAATAAATAAATAAATAAAAACCTTGGCCACCTACTCCACCACCTTGGCCACCAACTCCACCACCCTTGGCCACCTAAACCACCCCAACCACTCCACTTGTAAAATTTGGCTATAAAAGCCATTCAAGACTTTGATTTTAAAGGGGGGGTTTTGGTTTTTTGGAAAAGGATTGTTCTTTGTTTTGGAGGAGGTTTTTTTGTTTTTTTGGAAAGAAGGTTATTTTTGTTTCTTGGAAAGGCTAGTTTTTGGAGATTAATCAAAGATCAAAGCAAAAGAGGTTTCTTTTGTCTATTCTTATCTTTAGTTCTTTGTTTGTTTATTGTTTTCCTTTCAATTTTATTTTGTTTTTTTATACTAAAATAAAAATAAAAGTAAGAAGCTTACCCATATTTTCATTACCAAAAAGTTTTTTTGAGGAGGTCCATTGCATATGCAGGTGGTGGCGATGTGATGACCTGTGGGGGTCCATGATGAAGCAAAGCCGGACCAACTACGGATTTAGAAAAGAGGAGAAAGAGAGTTGAGAGCTTTGTTTTATTATTTTATTATTTTTACTATTATTTATATTATTATTATTATTTCTCATGTATATATTATTATTTATATTATTATTATATTATATATGCCCTCTTCATATTTATTTATATTATTACTATCATTATTGTTACTTTTATTATTTTTATTTCTAACTACTATTATTATATATATATGTATTATTGTTTGTATCATTATTATTATTATCACCCTATTGTTATTACTTTACTTTTGTATTCTAATATATTATTAATATTACTCATATTTTCATTATTTTTGCTATCACTATTACTATTATATATTAGTGTATATTTTATGTATATATATATATATTTATATATAGTATTGTTTTTTATTACTTTAATTTAATATTTTTATTATATTTGCTTTTTGTATTTCTATATTTATTATTATTATTATATAGTAGTGTGTATTTCTATTATATATATATATATATATATATATTTATATATAGTATTATTGTTTACTTTACTTTAATATTATTCTTATTATCATTATATCTAACCCAATAATAATTCTTTCATAAAGTAATATTCGTATTTGGTAATTCGAGACAATCGTGCCCTAACTTATTGGGTTTCGATTTTCTCCTTTAACCTAAATAACGGAATACTCTTTTAAATCGCGACATGAGTTTTGAAAATACTTATTCTCAAGATACGAGGTGTTGTGCCCTAACTTACTGGGTATGGCATTTTGTTACCTCGAAATAAGATTTTTGCAAGTAAAGGCAATATTCGGTGTTTTGGAATTCGAGGAAACGTGCCTAACTTACTGGGTTTCGATTTTCCTCGCTCACCTTAACTAATGAATAACCTTTTGAAATACACGAATTTTTATATAAAAGGCAAGCTCGTTCTCGGAAATTCAAGATGTCGTGTCCTAACTTACCGGATGTGACATTTTATATTGTGAGACGAGAAGGTCCTTAACATTTGAGCATTTTCTTTACAAAGAGGATCGATTTTAAATTCTTTCAAGTTTTCAAATTTTCGACACTAAGACACTAATTAATCAACTAGGTACCAATTTTGGGCGATCGAGGGTGCTAATCCTTCCTCGTATGTGAATCGACTCGAACTCATTTTTCGATTTTCGAGACCAAAATTATCGTTTTAGTAAATCTTAACTTTTATTAAAATGATTAACTTAAGGTGATCCGATCACACCTAAAAAGATTGGTGGGACGACTGTTTTTTTTTTTTTCTTCTCCAAGTCGATACCGCTTTTTTTAAAAAAATGGTTACGACAAGAAAGAAAAATGAAAAGTTTAATTTTAAACCACTCAATTATGATTTTCCAAATGAGACTATTTAAAAATTTGTTAGTTCTGAGCCTTTGGATTAAAGTTGAAATATCTGATCCCGAATAAACCAAATTAATACAAATATGTTTTCTTTTTCTTTTTCTTTCAAATTACATTCCAAATTTAAATAATTCAGAAGGTACGATAAAAATTGATTGGTCCAAAATAAAGTATTATATCCTAAAGGTAGAGTTTATTAAATCCTAAACTAAATTAGAGGAGCAATTGAGATTCCCTAACATCCCATTGGCTAATATGCTTAAACTCATTACAACACACAGATGAACATTAATGTTGGTAGTGAAATAAAACTGTCGGTCGTAGGTCATCAAATATTTACTGTTTATTACAAAAGAAGAAATGAAAAATGAAACAGTAAAAATGTCATGTCAAAAGTACTTGCATTCATCTTTTCAATCAACTCAATTGAAACCACAAAACTTATGGCACCTTCCACACAATGTGGGGACTCAAAACATTGAACCAATCCTGATCCCAATTTATGGAAGCTTTCTACACACAAATAAATTTGACATACAAGTGGGGAACTTTACTCACCATTCTTCATACGCAAACTTCAAATCATGAAGACAAATACATGAATCGATCAGTTAAACTGAAAATTGATAGTTCATTTGATTTTATCGGTGATATAATAAAAAATAAAATGAATTTATTATAAATCGATAAAAAGATAAAAACTCAATTTTAAAAATAAAATTCTAAATGCATGAATCATAGTATAACCTAATATATTATTTAGCAAAGTTTGATATTTAAGGCATATACTTAAAAGGTTTTAAATTAATTTTATTTTCATTTCCAAATTTTTTAAAATAAAAATAAAATAAATAAGCAAAAATAAACCCAAAATAGTGAAGAAAAAACAGATATAATTTTGTCGTGATAGAGAAGATGAAGGCTTTTTCTCTCTGCCGACGCTGTCCGTGGCGTTACTGTAATTAAGGCTGGATTTGGCTTAAGCACCCCTAGACTCGAATGTAAACGTGGCTCCTTTCCATTGCCACGTGTAACCCTCAACCTGTTTTTTCTCATCGTGGACCCCACTTGATAAAAATGAGATTATAACAACACAGAAACGTGTGGACAGTGGGGACCACGTGTCTTTTTTATGACACACCATCTTTTTTTTTTCTTTCTCTTTTAAACTGCCCCTCAGTCCCCTTGGATGCTGCATCCACTATTACGGATCTCACCTTTCTAACGCGCTTCCATTTGTGTTCATCCTCCACTCGCGCTATTATTAGGTCTCGCATTTCAACGGTACCAATTTGTGGATTTATTTCAGCTTCATTATTACCCCGCATGCTTGGTTTAACACAACTTCCAATTTACCCCATTTATATCAACTTTTAATTTCTAAAACTGATATTATATCAATCAAAAAAATTTTTTTATCGTGAATCAAAAACAAGTAAATATCTATTACATATAGATCGAAGTTTTGAACCTCATAGCTTGGTACAATTTTAGTACGATCCCTAATTCAATTTTAAACCTCTAAAATAAATTTATAATTTCGTCTTTAACCTTATAAAATTTATTGGGTTATTTTTGTTTTTTTTAAGTTCTTCTTTGAAGCATGTATACACATTTTTTAAAATAGATTCACATGTTGATTATGTTTTACGTCAAATTTGAATTATCATATAAATTATAACTTGAACATATATTTATAGGGAATACAAGTGATTAGTTAATGTGGTTGAGAGTGGTGGATAGCTAATTTTAATTATAGTGGTTGGATGTAGTTGGTGCACTTGAAAAATAGTTCAAACATTAAAGTCTTATCAATTTAAATACTTAAAATAACAATTAGGTAAGGGATTAATATATTCCTAAACCCTAAAGCTCTATATTATTATTCATCTCTAAATTAGTTTGCTTTTGCCTATCAATTTAACCGGGAATGGGTACGTAAATTTTTCCTTAAAATAGGAAGAAATTATGTCCTACTACAAGAGAGAATGACTTATGCACCGTGTTCCACGCGCCTTAAATTCCATATTCACGCGCCTGTCAAATTGGTTGGGTTGTGGAATCACCATGACACGCCACATTTTATATTACAGATTTATTGCTACACCTCCTATGTAAAAATTAATAATGGTTTAGTCCTTCTATTATGTTAAAATTTGCGATTTCATCGTTTTACTTTAATTCGACATTAATGTTATTAGTAACTCTAAATTGATAATATAATTAATTATTGATGTTTAAATGGCAATGTGAATTTTTATTGTTATTTGATCATGCATTTAGGTTTTGGTGCGAGTTCAATAATGAATTTATATGTTAATCCGATGCTTAAAGTTATTTTTTAAGAAAATTATACCATTACTTTAATGGTATTAATAAAGGTATTCTCGATTTGGACCTACTTATGTTTTAGATAATAGAAGGGATTAAAATCACAATTGTTATTAGATATTGTGGTAGTGAGTTTTATCACGAGTAAATAATATTTTTAAAATTATTTTGGGTTTATGTTATGTGTTGATTATATTTAAAATCATGTTTAAGTATCTTTTATTTTTAATTATTTATTTGTAATTTGTATTATAGGTAAAAGGACTATAAAAGCTTTTGTGTTAATAGTTTGATTGTATTTTGTCTTTTTCTTGAAAAAATAAAGAAATTAGTTCTTATATATTATATCAAATAGCAAATTAGTCATTCTATTAAAAAATTCATCAATTTCTATTGTTAAACACCGTTCCTATACATTAGCATAAGATAAATTATCGATTATTCTATCAACCACATCGATTTTCAATAGTATAAATTGATTAAATTTTTAATGAAATGATCAATTTACTTTATGATCTAACATACAAAGACTAATTTATTTATATTTTAACAAAATATAATCTAACTTATAACTTATAGTAAAAACCGTCGCATTACTTTTACCTTGCTGTACTTGTAATTATACTTGTATAGGTAAATTCCTTAAAGGAATCTATTGTGAGAAACAATCGTAGCCGTCAAATGGAAGATCGGAGGGATATGAAATTCCAGCGGTGGTAGGAATTGAGAAATGGTAAAAAAAGGCAAGTAACGATGTTGTGGTGGGCAGTAAGCAGTGTTAACAGGTACCTGTTAATGGTCTGAAAAAAAAGACTGTCAGAAACCAAACAGGTTTTTGACTTTTATTATTGACTTTCTTTTTGTTGGTTAGCAACCTAGGAAATGTAGGTTTCACAGTTAAAACTGTTCACCCTGTATCCATGTCACTTGCTAGTGTCCACTACATTTACGTTCCATGCATTAATAGAATTTTTCCCCCAAAAAACAAAAATTATTATTCATGATTTTTCGGTTAAATTATGTTATTAATTTTGTACAATGCATAAATTTACATAGTTTTTCTCTTAATAATATGTAGAAAGAGATAATTAACTTATAATATACAAAGGATAATATATTTTTTCAATAGATTTTGAAAGTTTTTTTATGTATATGAACTAAAATAAAATACAAGGACTAAAAAGGTATTGATAACATA
The DNA here is from genome assembly GCF_025698485.1 of Gossypium arboreum. Lineage (NCBI taxonomy): Eukaryota > Viridiplantae > Streptophyta > Magnoliopsida > Malvales > Malvaceae > Gossypium > Gossypium arboreum. Next base: position 143,080,390 of record NC_069075.1, read on the forward strand.
AATTAACTCCTTTTTTTTCCTTCAATGTGAATTTTTTTTTCTTCAAACAAATCTAAAACTACATATAATCTCTCACCAACCTTTAAATAAGAAGATAAATATGTTTCAGTGCGCTCAAATATATCTCATTCTACACTATAGCAACAATATAAATGTCAATCGAACTAAGACTCAATCGACTTCAACATGGATATTTGAATACAAACAATCCAATGTATTTAATCGAATACAAACTTTAAACTTCATTTGGATCATTTAGGTTTTTTTTTTTTTATAATTACAGGTGTCTTTATTCATTTTACTATCTATCTAAAACTATTCATGTTCAGGCCAGCATGGCATTCAAGTAAAGTCCTCCGAACAATGACTACTCCAAAATCAAACTTAATTCAAATACCTAGGGAATAAATCAATTTCCATTTCTTCCGACCACATGTTAGGTAAATTGCATTTGTATTTGGATTATTCAAGTTTGCAATTTACATTTTTTTTTTCAAATTGAATCATCTCAAATTTAAATTATTTAGGATTACTTATTCAGCCATTTTTAATTTGTGTATTTTAAATATTATTTATCCAAAATTAAATACTTAGGTTGATTTTTGAATCATAAAATCTAATTACATCCGTTTGGGATACAAATTAATAGCATCAAATTTTCAAGAATAACAAAATTGACTTGTATTTTGGACGTTTCTCTAATCCAAAACATGCAAATAAGATGATTATTATATATATATATATATATATAAATATAGGAAAAGTATCTTCTTCGTTGGTTCGCTATTATTATTATTATTATTTATATGATTTAATTTGTTTGAATATTTTGAATATAATAATTTTTGATACAATGTATATTCGAATTAATATTTAACCCCAAGCTAATTACTAGATCGATGAAAAGACTGAGTTGATATGAAACTCACACATTAAGTTTCAATTTAAAAAATTGGATCAATTTAGAATTTGTACCATAGTGTAAGGATTTCTAATGAAAATAACCCTTTCAGTTTAACATTTAAAAGGAAAAGACATGGAGAACTTTCTTATTATTGTATACAGCTAGGTCTTTCCTGTCATTCTTTACTTCTTTGAATGGCAATTTCGTCCAATTAGTATCTATTTTTTTTTTTGTGTGTTCTAAGAACAAATTGTAAGGGGACATAATTAAATTATAAATTTTGTGAGGTGAAAAGGTAATTTTACTAATATAATTTTATGATTTTTTTCAAGAAATCTTACAAAATAATTTTACCAATTTGAGGGACCGAAGCCCTTACTTGCCCCTTTCAATTCGCCCTTGCATATAACAAGAAAAAATGTGATTGTAATCGACTTAAATTTTAGAGAACAATTTTAATAATAATAATGACAATCCGACATATAATTTTAAATTTGTACTTGAAATAAATATAAAGGACTAAATTATAAATATAAGAAATGTAGCATAATTTTAACATAAAAATAATAATAAATAAAAAACTCACGTAGCATACGAAGTTGTAGCATATTAAAAGGTGATTTGGCTTAGAACTTTTGCCAAGCACTTGCCTTTTCTTTTTAAAGTCCACCATATTTTTACAGCTTACCCACTTCTCCTCCTCCTTTTTCTCCACCGCCATCAGCCATTGCCACCACCTCCACCACCACTTGTTTCCCCTTTCTCAAACAACACCCACCATTAACATTAACTAAGAACAGAAAACACCACAAATTTGGGTCTTAATCTTTTGAATCTCAGACAGTTTCCTCTTTACAACCAAGCATTTAGAATCCCTTTACAAAGCTGCATTTTTGAAGGTTAGCCCAAGCTTATGCAATAAAAAGATTCTGTTTTTGTTTCCATTTCTGCACTTTGTTTCGGTTTTTGGTGTCTGGCTTTTTTAAGATTGTTGTTTCTCATCTGTTTTGTCGGTGATGTTTTTTCTTTTGGTTTTTGCTTTTACATTTTCAATCTAAATCTTTGTATTTTCTCGTGATTAAATTTTATTTTATTTTTATGCATTTGAAGTGGAGAGGCCATTGATGAACTTGGTTTCCTTTAAAATGTGATCTCATCTGATTACACTAACAATCTTTCTAGCTTACTGGGTTTTCTGTTTGGTTACTGAGAAAATGTATGATGAAAAGAAAAGAAAATTTTCGATTTTCCTCAGAGCTGTATTAGTACTTGACGTGGTCAACGTGAATTCTAAAAAAAAATAAATTGTCCTTACAATTCTTGGTGACAGTAAATAATAGACAATTAATAATTTAGTGTCATGCAATAAAAAAAAAAGTTATCTAATTTGATGATTAGTTGTCATCTAGCTGTTTCATATCTCTATACGACAGCTTCCTGTTCTTAATTAATATTTTTTCTTACCTTAATTATTGTCATTAATGTGTTAATCTTATTATATTGTCTTTTTTGAGCTAGACAGTAGAAGGAGATTTAAGTGATGGACCGTCATTGGCCTTGGAAGAAAAAATCATCTGATAAAGCTCATAAAGCCGCCGCCGCTGCCGCCACCATTACGGTGGATGCTGCCGCCAACGTTGCGGCTCCAGTTGCATCTCAAGGCAATGAGGTACAATTTTATGAATTTTTAATTCATCGTAGTTCATTGTATAATAGATGGAGTGTTGAGCTATGTTCATTTGATAGGATGTGCCGAAAAAACCGAAGTACGTTCAAATCTCGGTCGAATCCTATTCACATCTCACTGGTTTGGAGGATCGAGTGAAGTTGTATGAGGATCGAGTTAGGTCATTGGAGGAGGAGATTAAGGACTTGAACGAAAAGCTCGATGCGGCGAATTCGGAGATTTCTACCAAGGAAGACATGGTGAAACAACATGCTAAAGTAGCCGAAGAAGCCGTTTCAGGTTAGTATATGCTTGTACGATTGATGTCGTAATGGTGTTCCGGTTTTAATCTTTGTTGTTGGTTTTGGTGTAGGTTGGGAAAAAGCCGAAGCAGAGGCATTGGCATTGAAGAATCACCTTGAATCTGTTACACTTTCGAAGCTCACCGCCGAAGATCGGGCATCGCACTTAGACGGTGCGCTCAAGGAGTGCATGCGGCAAATCCGGAATCTGAAGGAAGAACATGAGCAGAAGGTGCAAGACGTGGTGGTGAGCAAAAACAAGCAATGTGAAAAGATTAAACTCGAGTTTGAAGCTAGGATTGCTAATTTAGACCAAGAGCTCCTTAAGTTCGAAGGCGACAATGCCGCGATTACGAGGTCTTTGCAAGAACGTTCTAACATGCTGGTTAAGATTAGCGAAGAGAAATCACGAGCCGAGGCTGAGATCGAGCTTCTAAAGGGTAATATTGAATCGTGCGAAAGGGAAATTAATACCTTGAAGTATGAAATCCATGTAGTTTCGAAAGAGCTCGAAATTCGTAACGAAGAAAAGAACATGAGTATGAGGTCTGCAGAAGTGGCTAACAAGCAGCATATGGAGGGTGTTAAAAAGATAGCAAAACTCGAAGCAGAATGCCAAAGATTACGTGGTCTTGTGCGGAAAAAGTTGCCCGGCCCGGCTGCACTCGCTCAAATGAAGCTAGAGGTTGAGAGTTTAGGACGGGATTATGGAGATACACGATTAAAGAGGTCTCCTGTCCGGCCTTCTACTCCACACTTGCCGGCTGTGAGTGAATTTTCACTCGACAATGCGCAGAAATTCCAAAAAGAGAACGAGTTTCTCACAGAACGTTTATTGGCAATGGAAGAAGAAACAAAGATGTTGAAAGAAGCGTTAGCAAAACGTAATAGTGAGCTACAAGCTTCAAGGAGTCTGTGTGCTAAGACATCGAGCAAGCTTCAGAGTTTAGAAGCACAACTTGCCCGAAGTCCCTCAAAAGCAGAAGTTTACTCGAGTCAAAATGCTAGTACTCCGCCGAGTGTTACTTCCGTATCCGAAGATGGTAATGATGATGACAGAAGCTGTGCCGAATCATGGGCGACAGCTTTAGTTTCCGAGCTCTCTCAATTCAAAAAGGAAAAGGGTACCGATACGCCGAACAAAAATGAAAATTCAAAGCACTTGGACCTTATGGACGACTTTCTCGAGATGGAGAAGTTGGCTTGTTCTTCAAATGATTCAACTACAAACGGTGCAATCAACATTTCAGGTTGTACCAACGATAAGGTATCTGAAACTGTTAATGGCGATGCTTCTGGTGAGATTACTTGCAAGGAACCCGATGTAGACGAATTGCCTGCTATGAAGCTTCGAGCAAAGCTCTATATGGTGCTTGAATCGATATCTAAGGATGCGGATGTGCAGAAAATTTTGGAGGACATCAAATCTGCTATGCAGGACTCGGAGAATAGTGTCTCGGAGCAATTGCACGATTCTGATGTCACATGCAATGATCAAGCTTGTCCCGGAGATGGTAGCTTAACCGCAGAGAAGGAAATTGCTATGTCTGCAGGTGATAAGTTGACTTCGGAAAGTGTGCAAACCTTAAGTCGAGATTTAGCTGCTGCGGTTTCGCAGATTCATGACTTTGTACTGTCCCTAGGAGACGAAGCGAGGGCAGTTGATGATATATCTTTCGATGGCAATGGATTAAGCCATAAAATTGGCGAGTTCTCCGTCACCTACAATAAGGTTCTATGCAGCAACCTAAGTTTGGACGATTTTGTTCTCGATCTTTCTTCGGTTTTAGTCAAAGCTAGTGAATTAAGATTCAATGTGCTTGGCTACAAGGGTAAGGAAGTTGAAATAAATAGTCCGGATTGCATAGACAAGGTCGCTTTACCGGAGAATAAGGTGACACAAAACGGTTCATTGGGAGGAATATATCAAAATGGATGTGCCCACATTTCAAGTCCGACTTCTAATCCCGAGGTTCCTGATGACGGAAACTTGGTCTCCGACTTTGAATCAAAACAATTGAGCAAATTCTCGTTGGAAGAGTTCGAGGAACTGAAGTTGGAGAAAGAAAGCTTGGCGATGGATCTTTCTCGATGTACCGAAAACCTGGAGATAACCAAGTCTAAATTACACGAAACCGAATTGCTTCTAACAGAAGCTAAATCTCAATTGGCTTCTGCTCAGAAATCAAACAGCTTGGCTGAGACACAGCTTAAGTGCATGGCAGAGTCGTATAGATCACTCGAAACGCGTGCAGAGGAGTTAGCGACTGAGCTGAACGTTTTCCAGGTAAAAACCGAAACTCTTGAAAATGAGCTTCAAGATGAAAAGAGAGGTCATCATGATGCTTTAGCTAGATGTAAGGAACTTGAAGAGCATTTGCAAAGGTAAAGCATCTAACTCTTTTTGTTACAATGTTGTCTCACCATCGTATTTACGTATAATTATCATTAACATAAATGCTTTTCGTGATTTTCAGCAAGGAAATCTGCTCGGTTTGTTCTTCAGCAGCCGATAATGACCGCACGAGCAAGCAGGTATGCCTATATTTCATCTGGTGTTGCTTCTTCAACAAGTTATTGTGTAGCCTAGTTTGTTTCAAGTGTATGGTCGAAGCAACATAATTGCTTCTTGAGTAAACCAATCATCGGTACCATGTAATCTCTAGTTTAAGCACCACCCGATTTAGTATCGTTTCTGTTGAACACAGGAGAAAGAATTAGCAGCTGCGGCGGAGAAACTAGCAGAATGTCAAGAAACCATATTCCTTCTCGGCAAGCAATTAAAAGCTTTCCGCCCTCAAACTGAAACGAAGGGGTCGCCGTACAACGAGAGGATACCAGGTTTCCGTGAGGATGAAACCGTTACCAGCAGCATTAACTTGCATGATCTAAACCAGGCAGAGATAGAAACAGCTGGTTCGGGGAATGCAAGCAGATCATGTGCAGCATCACCAATGGAGTCGTCATTTAACACCCCATGCAGCCCTTCGGATACTGAAGCAAACCTTTTGAGATCACCAATCAACTCGAACAACTCAAATCACAGGTCTACCATGTCAAGCTCCGAGTCTTCCTCGTCTACACCGACACCGGAGAAACAATCTCGAGGCTTTAGTAGATTCTTTTCCTCCAAAGCGAAGAACGGACATTAATCCAGCAAGTCGATAGGTGCATAATAGTATTTTGTTGGACTTTGAATGTGAATTTGTAAGTAATGACTGTATATGGTTTTCGTGTGACATATATGGTTTTAAAGCTGGTTAATATATTTTGAATATTATTTTATGCGATCTAAAAGCAATGGACTGAAAATCCGACTCTAAATTCCAATAATAAATTTTAAAGGAAAAAAAAATTCATTGGAAAAATTAAATTATGCTAGATTAAATCTTAATATCATAGGGGGACTAAAACCAAAATTAGACCAAATTAAAAAGGGTTTTTAAAGGTTATTTATTAGTGGGTTTAATGGTCTAATTTGTAAACCCAAAATTACTTGAATCATCTAGAGATTAGACCGTGGCTTCCCAAAATTAATAAAATGTCCCATCAAATTATAAATTAATATAAAAGAATTACGTTTTAATCTCTTAAAAATAAAAAAATTCAAATCTTTCAAAATATTATAAAATCATAAATAATACATGATAAAATTTATATATATAATTCAATTTTAGCCCCTACTGAAAATTTTGGATTAGCCACTGATACCATTGCAACAATTTTAATTTTAACTTAGTTTTTTAATTTTATCTAATCTAAGAGTTATAGATTAAAGTTAGCATAATAATAAATTTGACCATTAATATATCAAAAAGAGTACAACATAAGAATCTATATGTATTTAATTACTTAATTTGCAGTCTCTTCAAACCCAAATCTCATTTCCGACGTATAATCCCAGTATTTATGTGAATGTTGGGGAAGAAACTCCTTTTTATTATGAATTGAAAATAAATAGTGTGTTTTCTTAAATTAAAGGTGAATACATTGATGAACAAGCACCTCTAGCACCGGTGAAATTTGCGATGAAGCAAAAATCAGACATAGTTGAGGAGAAGCCAAAGGCGGAGTAGGACAAGAAGGAAGAATAGGATAAACCTAGATACGAAACACCCAATGAAGAACAGAAATCAAACCCGCCATTGATTGAGGCTAGTAAGCCTCAAGACAAAAAAAAAATAGTCACTTCATACTTCCATTTTATGATTTAGTCATTCATAGAATCAAATTCCAAAAATTTTTACAACTGAGCAATCAAAATAAAAATATTAAAGTAATTGAGTATAATTTTTTTTACTAATTGGTATAGATCAATACACGCCAATACAAATTAATATTAACTAAACCAATCTAACCACATTAAAACTATGGAAAAAACACAGTAAATTTTAATGAAGACAAAACATAAAAACATCTAATATTTGGTTATAGATAAAAACAACATATGTACTATAACCATTTCGACCCACCATTGTAAGGATGAAGAATGGGAGAAGCAACTACATATTGATGGCTTGCAAATTGCAGTACAGATTTTGGTCCTATATGTCCTTTTGGGCTCACACTCCAATGTCTCGTAACCTACAAAAAAAAAATCTAAACATTTGGATGATATCTTTTATATCTTATATCATTATATATTATTATATATTTGGTATAATATATAATAATATTTATCTACTTGTTACTAGATATTTTTCTTTGAGTAGATTATATTTTAAAGAAAGAACTCATGTTCAAATTTTAATGATGATAGTATTGAAAGAAATAATTATAAACCTCAAACATTAATTGTAAAGGGTAAAAAAAATATTTCTGATTTATTTCAAATTCGAAATTGAACAAATTGGTCACTTTTCAAAAATTGGAGTAATTTGATGTATGTCAATTTTGAAAATGAGCAACTAAGGATATTAATCAGGGTGCTTATGTCTTACATCAATTATATATAATTTTGATTGGTATAATAATAAATTTAGGCATTAATGTTTACATTTTTTGTCAAATTGGTCTTTATTGTTAAAAAAAAAATTTAACCTCAATTTTTACACATTTACGCAATTGTTGCGGGCTAGATTTGTTATTACAACAATCAAAATTATGTACAACTGGCAGAAAGCCTTAACATCGTGATGCATTGTATTTAGTTGCTCACTTTCTAAATTTGTAGGGATTAAATTACTCTAATTTTTTTAAAAGGATAAATTTACTCAATATTAAAACTAAAAGGATTGAAGAGGAATTTTTACCACGGAAATAAAAAAATATTTTTAAATAAGTAATTGTATATTGAATATGATAAAAAAATTCAAGATTTCTCCTAATATAATAGGTTATATTTTGCTATTAATCCCTATACTTTACAAAAGTTATGGATTTAATCCTTATACTTTAATTTGTTCTTTTTAGTACCTATACATTTCATATTTTGAATTTTCGATCCTCACCAAATAAAAATATAAACCAAAATCTACAATTGTGCATAAAACACAAGACTAACGATTAAATTTAATTAAATAAATTTAATTACTACTTTTAAATTAGAACTAAAATTTTTAAAATTAAAAATATTTATAAATATAAAACTAAATACATAATATTCGCAAATATAAAAATTAATAGCAAAAATTAGTAGGCATGCTAAAGAATGTAAAGCAATCAATGAAGTGGTCAAAAGGCTGCTTTCTCCTGTTCTATAATTGACGGAAAAAACACGCCCGCTGGGACTTGTCTTATCGATTGGATAATTGGATGGATTTTGAATTTTATATTTTAAAATTAATTTTTTTAAAAATAAAAAAATAGTATATTTTAACGTCTTTCACTATTAATTAATATTTAATTTATTTTTAAAATTAAATATTAATTATTAAATGTTTATGATTATGATTATCTTAAATTATTGAATATTTAAATTAAGGGAATGAAATGACACGCTGTTTGAAAGACCCTTTCCACAGTTGTATACTGAAATCATGAATGTGGATGTCTTGTCTGTTTTATCAATCTTTGAGCTGTTCAGTAGTTATTTCAATCTAGTCCTCCATCTTTTCATCCCATCCCATCCCATGACTTTATATGTGCTTCCATTTCTACGTTACACGTACCAAGGTTGTGTTTTCTTAGGAGAGTCAATTGTATATAAGGTTTCTAAATTATAGGTTGAATTTTAATTCGATTGATCGATTTTGAAATTTTTTTATTGTATTTTTTATTTAAATTATTTCAGGTAAAATTTTGATGTTTTTATTTGGTGAATTATAATAATAAAATAAAATTTAAATAGGTTATCATATAAGATTTAATTTTAACATTAAATGTTAACTTAGATGTTGTATTATTGCATGTGAACTTAATATAGGAACAATATCATAACAAATTGATAAAAAGATCTAACTGAAACAGTACTTTAGTTTGATAGTTTAAGTAAAATATTTAAACAAAATTTATACATGTTAGGGGTGGTTCTTTTGAGAGAAATTTTCGGAATATTGTCTATTGGACAACAGAAAATTTGAAAGTACTAAGGTTTTGCCCCTAAATTTCGTAGAGAATCATGCACGGTTAATGAAGAGAGCATATTGGTTGGTGGAAAAACAACCGGCAAGAACTTAAGGAAGAAGTTTTAGCATTGTGTATAATATTAATTATAAAAAATACTCGTGGGGGCTCAAACAGCCAATCAAAGTTTATATAACCCTTACTTGCAACCAAGATTAAGAGTAAATGACATCCTTCCAGTCCTTCTCGTAAAGTTTAAACGTAGAGAAGATATTAAAGAATTCTCTTGTATTTTCATATGTATATTAATATATATAAGCACGTTTCTATTAATTTTATAATATATTTATCTTTTTTATATATATATATATATATATATATATGATCTTACTTGTAGGGTCTAAAACTTTATTAGTATCAAATATTTTTCTCATATAAATAGCATAATAAAACTTTAATGATATATATTATTTCAAATACTTTATATTATTATATATTATATACAAAAGCATCAACCTTGTGTTTCCATTAAATTACTTTTTGGGATATTAGATTTTGAATAATTACCTTATATCATTAGTTTTCCATAAGAAGATCAATATGTATGTAAAAATCATTATAAGAAAAAGGTAAATGTCAAAATTATACATTAACTTTAGTTTAATATGAATATTATTTTGGTGCAATTATGCATATGAAATTTTAATTATAGTTTAAATGTATAAATGAAATTTTGGTTTTGATTCAACAAAATAAATTTAAAGTAATAAATAAATCAGTTTACTTTTATATTAAATAAATATAATTATTTATGTATATAATATGTTAACGTAAAATAATATTATATCGATAATTGTGTTAGTGATTTATAAAAAGTGAATCAAATCAACATCTATTGTATAAAATTATACGAAATTAAAATTCATATATAATATTACATATTGAACCAAAATTTATATGTAATTTTAGACATTATCCTTACAAGATATTTAGATATATATATAAATATTCCATAAATACATATTTGTGTTATTTCATTAAAATAAGAAACACCAACTAATTGTTGAACACCAACATGTCTTTATGCCCTACAACTAAGCCAACCTCCCAACATAAAGGGACTTTCCTTGTCTTAAAATATTTAAAAATACATTTTAGTTTGGTTATGTTGATACCCAATTAAATTAATAGTCGAGTTAAATCAAATCATTGAAAGGAAGTACGTTCTCTTAACATTATTTTCTTCGTTGACAAAATTTAAAACGAAGACTTGAATTCTTTATAACTTTTGATTTTTAGAAATACATGAAAGTCGTACAACTTATGTTAGCGTTAGTTATTACTGCCGACTACAATGCTAATAGCAACTTAAGAAAAAGCTGGCAGAACATTATAGCGAGCTTTATTTGCTGGTTATTTACAGATTTTTGAGGATTTTAAGTAAGTAAATCACAAGATTATAATTGTAGAAGAGATTGGATCAAGCAATGATAGTTTTCAAGAGTCGTGATGTAATAAATCTATCTTATTTAAAGAGATTATGTTTTAAAAAAGTTAAAAGTGAAGTGAGAATTCTTTTGAAGACATTTAATGTGATCATATTTTCTTATAATAAGAGATTCATTTTCCTTAGAAGTTCAAATCAAGATCCTTGTCACTTCATTTCATATTTAACACTATACCAAAAGCTATTTTTTTGAGGTGTTGATTCATATCAATTATACTTTAATACGTCGTTAAATATCTATTTAAGTAAATGTTTGTCATTGTTCTATTTATGAGATTCAGAGAACACTTATTTTGGTTGTGTGAGGAATTTATTTTTGTGCAAATTTGTTGTAAGCAAGATAATATGGTTGTTCTATTTACATCTAAGCTTTTTGATCCTCTTTAAAGTATAGGATGAGATTACTATTTGGTGAATGAGCACAACTTAAATTGAAGCTTATATCCTATTGGTTGTAGTGGATTAACTCTTTGGGATGTAGGAAGTTTTTGAACTCTTTTGGTGCTAATTTTTTTTTACTTACAGTAGTTACTTAGTCCAATTGCAACAAGGGAAGAATGCAAAGGAGGCAGGCAGGGCCCTAGCCCGTCCCCTAAAAATAATTTCAATCCCTTTAAAAATCATTAAATTATTATAAATTTATATATAGTAAAATTACATTTTAATCCTCCAAAATGGAAAAAAAAGAAAAGAAAAAGAAAGTGTTTAGGCCTTTTAAAAAACGATGCAACCTTAAACTAATACACTATAAAATTATATTCCAACTTCTCAAAAATTTATAATTTAATTCTGACCCATTCTAAAAAAATTTCTAGATTTATCTCCAGCTGCAACTGAACATTTATCTAAACGAATATCTTTATAGGCAAAAATCAATCAACTTTCAACCTACATTGGCATAAAGAAGATGAATAATTTGGAAATTTAAAGTTTGCGTATTGGAAAAGATCTCAATATGTTACTTCAATTTGGTTCACAACTTATAGAATAGTACTAAAACATTTCTATATTTTTACTATTTTCTTTGAAATCTCTTTTCATTTCTTTTTCTAGTTTTCCAATTCTATTTGCCTTTAGTGAGCAAAACTTTGGCTTAGAAATGGATTTTGATTTGATAGTACGTAGAGGTCATAAATCAGATTGGTAATGAAAGTTTAGTTTCAACCATTAAAATTAATCTCTTGGCTGCACCCTGAAAACGAAATGAATGAAAAATCAAGGTTATGATATATGCATAATCTTGTGAGGTGATATATTTATGTACACATCTGTATATATAGATGTTTTTGGGGGTTTATTTATCCACTACACCCCTCATATCTTTGATTCAAATCTCTTTTCTTTTTACTGCTTTTCTCACAATCGTTTATGGCTTAAACCACAATTTAGTCTTTAAACTATATTTATCTCATTTTATTTCAAAAAGTGTCACGTGTTTCGTTCTTATTGGCAAACTTTTTTTAAATATTAGGGTAAGCTTAAATTAATTGATTCTTCAAAATATCATGTTTTCTATCAGTTTAGTCATTAGTTTGAGCATTCAATATCACATCAAATCTAAAACGTGCTAATCAAATTGTAAACACATTTGCATCTATTAATCCATGCGGTAGATATACGCATATTTACAATTTGATTTGAGTATTTTAAATGCGATTCACGTCAGATTCAAACCGACATTTAATGCCTGAATTGACGATTAGGCTGATGGAAATACCTTATTGATAAATATTGATATTCTGTTGACTCAATTAAACGTTTCAAAATTTAAGGATAAAATTTGAATCTAGACAATAATTTGAGGACATTTGATGGAATTAACCCTTCGATAAGGTTGGTTTACTTTCCCATGATTAAAGCAGAGATTAGCTCATCTTGTTAATCAAGGTTTTTTGCGGGAAAAGCATTATGCCCTTCAATCATGCACAATATTTAAACAGCATACCACTTGATTTGATGCAATCACATGGAGTTATAGTGATTATAATCCAAAAACCATTTTTCTTCTATTTTTTAATTTAACCAATATACTTATATTTGGTTATATATTATAATATTTCATTTCATTTTTTTAAAACTGATAATCATCAGTAAATTTAGAGTCAATTCAATAGACGACATTTGAGAATTAATTAATTAGGACTTGGTCAAAAGTATTCACCCTATCACTTTATACCCTATTGTAATTAAGATGGAGCTACATGAATTATGTGCTAGTGATATATGCATGTATGATAATGATTTGTCCTTGATTGTGCTGTGTACATTGTACCAATATATAAGAAAATTATCCTTGATTTGAATGATTTTGGACGTACGTGTATGAAAGATCCCAATTACATAAACATTACTTTTAGGAAGAACTAAAGGGCTAAAGGAGACAACAAAATTTACCAAAGTCTAACTTAAGATTTGCTCTAAGCCTCTAACCTTTTAATAGCTAAACCCGATTGGAAAGGTCATAACTTCGTTCACATAGAGTATATTACACTGCATGTGATTTAATCCTCCTATAAATTTATATAATTTAATTCCTAGTAGATCCAAGTTGATAAAACGGATTAATTATTTTTTTATATTTTTATTTTAATACTGTACAATTAAAAGATTAATACTAACATATACAGTATGGACATATCATATCATACGCTATGTCGAGTAGAAGAGTTAGTTATTTCAAAATTTAAGTTTAACTCATCATCTTGTCAAGATTATAAGCATTATTAATGTATTTCATTTCATGTATTAATTAAGTAAAAGATGAAGGATAATGAGGCTGAAGTTTTGCTGGATTAGTATTCTAAAATATCTTAATTATACATAAGTTTTAATTCAATATGTAATGTTATATATGAACTTTGATTTTGTGTAATTTTATACATAAAATTTTAATTTGATTTAATTTTCACAAATCATTGACATTATTATCGGATTAGCACCATTTAAAGTTGATATATCGTATAGACAAATAATTGTATTAATTCATATGAAAATAAATATATGTATTTATTTTTTCAAATGTATATAATTAAATTAAAATAAAAAATTTGTTTATACATGTAAACCGTAATTGAAGTTTCATAGGCTAAATCAAAATTTATATAAGAAATTGCTTTTTAGATTAAAGTAGATTGAGTTCATGTATAGACTAATCAAAGTCGTATGGCTTGAGTGAATCAAACGGAAAATATTCTTTAAAAGAGTACAACAAAAATCAGCCTGCCGTTGAGGTGAGGTAGGTTTAAGGTGTAACGCCTATAGATTAATATATGTGCATTAATTTTGAGAACCAAAATTTGTAATGTCAGTTGATGATTGGATAACGAATTTAAGGGCAAGATAGAAAACACTAAATCTTTTTGTCTTATTTATGTTATTATTATTATGGTTTTCGTGTTGCTAGGGCTACTTATAAAAAGTCGAAGCTAAGGAGCCGTCAGCCATGTTTTTTTCAACTGTTTAACCCTTGAAATTTCTGCCATGGTCAAACATTACTACAAAATTTTCCCAAGAAAAATGTCGTCTCCACTAAGTTTTTTCTTTCTTTTTATGTTATTTTATTGCTTTTTAATGGAAAATTTGAAGGAATCCAATGAGTAGAAACCAGCCAATTGCCATCTAATTCTAAGCTTATTCTGGCTAAATTTTAACAACCCTGAATTCACATGCATGCCAATTTTAGGTTAAATTCCAATTTTAATCCCTTTACTATATTTAAAATTGATATTTAATATTTAATTTAATTATTTGCATTGCTAAAATAAATAATTAACACCGTAAAATATCGATTAAAATACTAAGACATTTTTAAATTAATTAAATTAAATTACAACAATTTAAAATATCGTAATTAAATTTTAAATTTAAGTATAATAAAAGAAAAAACTATAATTTGATCAAGGATTTTTGTTAAATATTGATTATTCATAAATCGTAAGAGTTGTCCAAGAATCAAGTTCAAGATTCGCCTCTAGACTTAAACTTAAATCGTTTATCAATCCAAAATAATTCAATCTATTGTTAAAACTCGCCAATAAAATAACTCACTTATTATCATTCATAGTATACTTAAAATTTTTAATTAAATTAATATCGTTAATCAACCGAATATCAACTTAGATAAAATTTATACACAATAAAACTTAAAAAACAAAAACTCTTACACTTTTTATATATTTTTCAGTAAACGAGATAACTAAACTCGAAAAGAAAAAGGTAATGTAATGTATAAAATAGAAAAGAAGGAGATCACCGCAGCCTAGTCCCTAAGCAAATTAAAGTTATATTAAATTATATACATCGACCAACTACACTATTTAATTTTATTCAATGGTCGCCATCTAACTATTGATTTTAATAAATAAATCCCGAAAAGGGTTTAAAAGTTAAAACCTACTCATCATCAATTTCTTTAACATTTTAACACATAAGCTAACCCAATAGCCAATTTTGCATCCAAGGTTTCGTAGTGTCCGGTCAGTACGGTATAGTATTGTTTTTTTAACTGCAAGTTAATCCAATTACACTCGCATTCTTGTTTTCGTCATTCAACATTAAAATTTTAAATTTAAGTATTAATGTTTGATTTTGTTCTTATTTTAATGATTTATTTTTAATTTGATAACAGTTTAATTGATATAGTCTCCAATACTTATATATTTTATCAATTTGATCTTTAAACTTCTTAACTAAAACTTTTGGTTAAAAAAAAAATTCCATATCTATAGATTTGTGAAACTTGAAAAAGAAAAAAAAACTTTCCCCGTGAAGCAAATTTATTCTTTGATAATCCATTTCAATTACACTCAAATGGAAAAGATTGAAGATGATCGCAAGGTATCAATTCATTTGTTGGATTTTCTGATTTATACATCTAAATGCAGGCTAGGTTTTTACTTGAACAAGTTGAATGGAAATTTAAGTCTTAAAGTTTTGATTATTATGTTAGGTTCGTGTTGCTGAATATAACAATGTGTGCGATTAATTTAATGCCATGAACCAAAAGCAAAGTGGAATGTGTGATTACTGCTTCACTTGATTGTAACATATGCCAAAATGTTTTATTTTAATGGCTAATTTGTTTTTGCCTATTTTTACTTTGATTGTTCGAGATCTATTTAAGCTAGTGAGGTCAAAGTATATCATTACTTCAGAACACCTAATTTTATTAGAGAAGGGTTTTTTTTTTTCCTTTTTTTTTGGATTTTGTAAATTTATAGATGTGAAATGCGTCTGTTTTAAAAGCTGAAAGCTTTGGTTAGAAAGTTTGAGGATAAAATTGATAGAATATGTAATTATTAAGGACCGAATGTGTTATTATACCCCTTATTGATAATGGTGGGAGACCAAAATAGGAATGAATTCAAACGTTAATGCCTAATTTGAAATTTTTTACAGTTGAGTGACCAAAACAGGAACGCGGGCATACTTGGGTGATCATTTGTATAGCTTTTTTTTTTATTTTTAAGTGTGGTCCAAATAAATTAGAAAAATAAATAAAATCTATAAAAAATAGAAAAATAAAATTTTCAGAATTTAGTTTAGTATTAGTAATGATTTTGGGATAAATATCAAACTATACATTAACTTTGATCCAATTGGTAGTGTCATATATGAACTATGATTTTGTGCAATTTTATACATAAATTTTGATTTGATTCAATTTTTACAAATTATTTACAATAGAATCTAATTAACATCATTTTACATTGATATATTGCATATACAAACAATTATATTAATATAATATGAAAGAAATTGAATCAAAATCAAAATTTTATGTACACATATAAACCACAATTCAAATTTCATGTACATAATTACACCAAATCAAAATTCATATATAAATTTGATATTTATCCATATATTTTTCTTGTCCAATTTATGATTAATGAACATAAGTTTTTGGCTTATGATAGCCCCTCTTCACAATGCCATAACTAGGGTTCAAACTTGAGTTTCTCCCTATAAATGCAACGTGCTTCACTATTTACTCATCACTTGATATTTCTTGGAATTTTACTTATCTATACTACTATATACAAAAAAGAATGTGCATTTCTAAGTCCTCTATTGTTTTTTAATTTATATAATCATGGTTAAGATTTAATCTTCCTTATGTCTTTTTTTTTTGTTATTGGTTATTAACGAGTCTTTATTTTTTAAATTTAAAATATCAAATTTCACAGCAACAAATTTAACACAAAAATAAGTAACTAAATTCCTAAAAAATGAGAATTAAATTCTAGATGAATGCGATGTGTATATAAGAACTTAAGGCATATTTTAACCTTAAAATATTTATTTAATAATTTGATATTAAAAATTAATTAATTCAACACAAAGCGTGGGTCGGGAACCATTCTAGAGTTAAATTTAATGATGGAACGCTAACAAAAGACGGCAGATTATTTTTTGGGCTAAAAATAAATATTTTTTTTGGGTGAGATCAAATCATAATTTTACTATTATACTAACAAAAATTAAAGAGAATATTATAAGCAATTTTTCATTTTTTAGGCTGCTAAGGCCGCTGCTCCTTGCCCTCGAGTTAAGGTTAAGACTACTTCAAGTTCTGGTTCTTTTGGGTAGATTTGTTGCAGGTTTGAATATTTTTTTTCATTCAGGTTTTGTACTTAAAGCTTGAGTTATTTTAATGATTAAATCAAGTGGTGAATTAGTTATTATATAAATTAAAATTATATACGATTTGATAAAAATATTAATATTATAATTAATTATCTTTAATTACAATTTTAAAATTGAAATTGAGGTAACTTTGTAATACTGTTGTATATCTACAGCTATCAAATTTCCATCTCCTTCATCAAAATAATAGAACTTCCATCTCCAATCTGAGCCGGCCAAATTGGTGATCAGACCACCCACTTGACTTGACTGAAGGCCAGTGCTAGTCGTGATCTCATCATATCATCATCATCATCATCACCATATCTACTAGTAGATTTTTTTGTTTGTGGGTCCCATCGTATGGCAATCCTTTGATGGATGCGGATGGATCAACGTGCATGGCGGTTTCGACTTCTTTTTTGTTTTAGTCCGAATGAATGAATGAAATTTTGAAGAAATCAAGTGAAGGAATATAAAAAATTATGGTTTTAGTCATTCTATCATGTCGAAATTCGACATTTAATCCTTCTATTTTAAATATTTATAATTCAAATTGATTTCACCAATAACATCGTAAAAATAAAAAAGATTAAATTATGTCAGATTAAAAGTACAATACTTAAATCTTAAATTCCAACATAATAAAATAAAAAGGACTAAAATCAGAATTGAACCAAAAATTGGTATAAAACATAAAAATATTTTCACGGACTCCAATGTTTAGATGCAGCTGTAATGTGAGATCTGCATATGTTGAGGAAAAGAGCTGAAACTTTCAAAGGATTGGAAGTTGGAAATGACCAATTGAAATTGGAAAACAGCTTTTTTCAGCCTTTTTGGCTACAAATGTACAAACATAAGAGAAATAAAAGAACAACTATTATCTGGTGTTTCAACCATAGTTGCAATATCAGACAAGGTTTGGTAATAAAATATAAAATAAAATGGTTACAACAAAGCAAAGTTACCATTGTTTTTAACCCCATTTCCCCCCCTTATTCGTAAGTTTTTGTTTGATAACTTTCATCTCTGCCAGAAACATTCCAATGAGCTGTCTAGTTTGATAATTTTTTGGACTAATATTTTATTTGGCATCTGACTTTAATTTTTATATTCAATTTGATACTTAAATTTGAGTTCAATGTTCAATTTGATACTTTAGTTTTTTTTTTTTTTAGTTATGTGTCTGAATTTAACTCCAATTTTCAATTTTGTACCTATGCTTTTTTGTATTCCAATTAAGTATCTAGAACATAGATGTCAAATATTTGTTTTTGAGCCACATGATGCCATTTGATCTTAGCACTAAATTAGATATTAAAGCCAAACTCAAAAAACAAAAGGGACAAAGTTTGAGAAGGTCAAAGTAGAATTTTACCATTATACTATTATATAATTTTATAAAATTTAAAAGGCTAAATGACAAATCTGCCATTTTAAGGGACCAAGGCCACTCCTTGACGCCCCTTTACCTTCGCCTTGGTACTAGAATGAAACAAAAAAAACCCATATACCAAATTGAATATTGAAACTAAAGTTAAGTACCAAATGATATATTAACCTATTTTTTTTAAACAGTCGTTAACTGCTCAGCTCTTCGAGTTAACCACAAACATTAAAAAAGAGACAAATCGTTGATATTAGGTTCTCTCAAAGGGTACATTAGTAGTTGATGCTACAACCCACACCTCAATGAGGAAAATTTTCAATCTTTCTCAAGATTTACAAAATTTAAAAAAACGAAAACAAAAACCCAGATAAATTAAATAACATTCATGGGTTTTCGGGTCAGAGTTACATAAAACAACTCAACCAAAAAAAAAAAAGGTAACCAGAGAAGCAAATGGAGCAGCTTCATCTTCATTTTCGTTAAAAAGCCTAACCATTTAAAAATCATCTGAGCATGGATGTTAGGGACTGGAACACAACTTCTTCACAAGGAATAGTGAGACCCATATCATGATCAAACCCGAATTCTTCTTCAGCTTGATGGAGCAACTTCTGGAATTCGGGTCGGGTCAAGAAAGAGATAGGGACAATGTATCTACTCCTGTTTTGACCAACATACACAACGAAATGACCTTTAGGGACATCCAATGGCAGCCCTCCCTGTTGTTGTTGATCATCGTAGCTTTGTTGTTTCTTACCCAAACTTGAACATCTCTTGAGGATTTGTTTGATAACAGCTGTTTGAGGCAATCTGTTTGGTTTCTTGTCGATAGCCATGATGTTTTTTTTCTTTTGGGGAGAGATTGGAAAGGGAAAAAAGAAAGAAAGAAAGAAAGTGAAGAGCTTTTAGAGAGTTGGTGTGTGAAAGAGTGAAGGGGGGGTAAAAGGGGTATATATGGATGAAATTGTAAGAGAAAACATAGCCATGTGGGGGATTAAAGGACTTGACTTTGGGGGTGTGTAGTTTTTCTTTTAGGGCCTAGCTTGTGAGTTCACAGTACATGTTTGAAAGGGCAAACCCCTTATTGGAATTATAGTTATACACCCCCTTTGTTGCCTTCCCTAAAGACATTATGGTCCCCTCTTTCTCTATTAGACCCTAGGGACTTGTTTTTAGCTGTGTTTGGAAACTTGGGTCGAATTCAGGCTTCATTTTAACACAAGTCTTTTGTCATTGCATCACTAACTCAATTGATAATTGGTCTATTTTAATTGACATAATTAGATAATATTAGGATAACACCTCCTTTGGCTTTGCGCCTCCCAAACAACATCATGGTCCCTCTTTCTCTTTTATACATTACTTAAAACTAATTAGATTATTTAATAATTAAAAAATATATTCTACATTCTATTCTTAAATTTTAAACATTTCAGTCAACTTTTAAAAGTAATTTTTTTATAAAATAATATAATATTAAAATAAAATTGAAGTAATTGAAAATATTACTCATTAAATAATGAGTGGCTCCTATCTACTTATCATATTCCGCACTTTTCTTTTATAAAAAATTCTATTAGATTGTTTTTATTTTAGATTATCATAAAAATTAATTCATTGAAAGTATTAATATTAATATTCAATGAATTTAAATTTTCAACAATTTATCAAATAAAGCCTTAGTCACTTGAAAATCCAACAAATACAATCAATCCGTTTATTTGTTTATTAAAATTTTGGATGTTATAACAAATTAAGTCTTAACTCAATTGATATGAACATTATTGTAAATACAAGAATACGTGGATTCAAGTGCATTAAAGCGCATTTTCCTCCCATCTATGTCAAATTATAACTTGATAGGCTAAAACCTCAATTAGCTTAAAATTTTACTTATCTATACTAATTATAATGCTGTGGTTGGTGCCTTTTAAGTTTTTGATTGAGTTAATACTATCCCTTTTATAAAGTAATAAAATATTATTACGAGTGTATTTTATTTTATTTATATTTTTATATAAAATCTAAAAATATATATTCATATAATAAGATTTAAACCTAAAATAATATGATTTTAAAGATTTCATCTTTACTATTTTAACTAAAATTTTATTAGTTTTACATTAATATTTTATAGATATATTTATTACATAATTTGTTTTGCATGTGATGAATCTAATTTAACATAGTTTAATGTTCAACCAAATCACTAGTTATTCCCACTATGGCTAGTGATGTAGTTAATTGTAGTACATGAGAAATATAGGCCGGCTGGCCTCTTAATCTCCCTATGTTTCCTATTCATTGCATTTGCATTTAAACTTTGTTGGATTACATGTCCTTTGCCTTAGAGAAAACTAGGATGTTTGGAACCAACCATTTTTGTTGACATTAGGTGCTATATTGCTACACCAATCTAACACAACAGTCTTTTTTTTTTTTTTTAATTTTGAAAATATATTAAAAAATCTTTAGAAGATTAAATTGATTAAAAAAAAAACACCAAATTGTAATTATTGGGATCACGAAGTTGCAAAGATTTTCCATCTTTATCAAAATAATGTTCCAAATAGTTCCCAATGGTAGAATTTGGAGTAAAAAATTACCTTGGGATTCTCAAATTTTATTAATGGTGGCAATTTAGAATTTTTTTAAAACAATTTTATTATAGATTCTAATTATATATGGTTTTTTTTATATAATGCTTATAATTACCTATAGTCCTTTCTTAACCTATAAATAAGAGGATAATACGCTTTAATGCACTTGAACATATGTCATCTTGCAAAGGCAACAATGTCCATGCCAATCGAATTTTAATACCTGTACTTTTATTTTTAGGAACTTAGTCTCTCTATTCTTCATATTTTAAAATTTAGATTCAATCGTTAATCTTGTTAAAATTATTTTGTTAAATTTTTAATTACATTATTACAGAGTGATTTTTTTAATTTCAAAATAACACATCAAAATTTGACAACAATAAAACTTAATAGTGTTAACAATTAAATTTGAATTTTAAAACATGAACAGAGACAAACTAAATTATTGAAAATAAAAGTATAGGGACTAAATTCTAAATTTAACCTTATTTTATAAATATTTTCAAGCACATATTGTTTAAATAAATAATTTAATTTTTTTAATAATATTTGGTTAAAAAAAAAAGCCTAACACAACACAACCTGTTTTTGCTTTATTGCCTTAGTTAAAGTGAAAATTTTCCTCCTTGGGAAGCTATTTCTTTTCTTATAGTTTCAAAGTTGAAATGATTCGGTTTTGTCCTCTTTTTTTCGTATAACATGACACACACATTTTCCATTGAAATATCCCATTCCTCAAATCTAATTTTCCATTTTATATTGTAATTTTTAATTATTTAAAACTTATAATAAAAGGTAAAATTATCATCGAAGCTCTTGTATTAGAAGTCAAATTATATTTTGCCTCTCTCTTAAAAAAATGAGTAAATTAATTTTTGTATGTTAGATCAAATAGTAAATTAGGCCTTTTGTTAACAATTTCATCCATTTCTATTATTAAAAACTAGTTCATGTGCGTTAGTATGAGGTGCAGGTGGCATGCCACGTGTAATTGTTTAATTATTCCGTCAACTACACTAGTTTTTAACAGTAAAAATGAATAACTTTTTTGTAGAAAGAACCAATTTATTTTTATATCTAACATATAGTAACTAATTTATCTATTTTTTAAAGTAAATGGAACAAAATATTTGTACCTAGGATAAGGTCATTCATGGTTAATCTTTGTATATATATATATTGTATGTACTGAAAGTGTACCAGCAGGAGCTTGGGATTCCGAGAATCGATTGGCAGATACGAAAATATAGCAGTGATTCACATGCATGTGCGTACGTGCTTCCTTTTCTGTTTCATTTTCTAGCCTTTTTATGGCTTAGATGCTATTGCTGTTTGCATGCTTCGTTTTAACTTTCAACTACCGTTCCCAGCTTTTATCTCCGATTTTTCTCTTCTCTACTGCTAAACAAGAAAAATTATATCTGACCAAATTAGAATACAAAAAGTACTCTATTACTTGCACATAACTATTGATGTCCACCAAATGAAATTATTGGCAAGACTCATATTTTAATGTTTTTCGAGCTAGCTCAACCAATTGAATTTACTCGAGAAATTCATGCAATTATCGAATTTATGGCAGCCACATGGATGGCACAGGCTGCAGGTATCATCTACACTATAAAGTGAAGTTGCTGCTTCGTAGTCCTTTGTGGAGAGAGCTAGAAAATGACTCTTCAACGTACATTTTTTATTAAAAATCACTTTCACAGCTATCGAATAGATTAGGGGTACAACAAGAAGAAGCTAGCTGAGGTAAAATTATTAAATCTGTAAAGTTTAATCAATAATAACAATAATAAAGATACAGAGTTAAAATAGAATAGCCCCCAATCCTCATTGATACTTGAAAATGATATCTTGGTATGGTATATTTTTATATTCAAGTTCAACAATATTAGTAGTCACCTAATTATAAAAAGTTATAAAATAGTTACTCAATTATTTAATTTTGTATTTTTTGGTCATCAATTAATTAATGGTGGCAACTTTAACCCTCAACATTTACAAGTCGTGCAATTTAGTCCTTTTTTTTTTGCAATCTTGTTTTTTTTTTGTGACATTAAGGGTTAATTTTAAAAGAAAAATAAAAGATGAAAATTATTATATTGGATTTCTGGGTGTTCTATTTTTGTATATTTTCTTTAAAATTTAGTTGATAAAATTTTTTTAAGCTTTTTAGGTGAAAGAGTCACAAAGAAAAGAAAAATTACAAAAAAGACCAAATTACACAATGTGTAAATGTGGAGGGTTTGATTTTTTAGAATCAAGACTAAATTGAGACAATGTATAAAAGTTGAGGGTTAAAGTTGCTATCATACTAATTTTAAAAACTGCCACTGTTAACTAGGTGGTGACTAGGAAAGACAAAATTGAATAGTTAGGTGATCATTTTATAACTTTTCATAGTAAGGTGACCCCAAAAAGAAATTTACTAAGCATAATTGGGTGATTACTAGTGTAGTTTACCCTTGTATTTATTGTAAGGTTGTTGAAATTGGAACGGACTAGTACACGGTCCAAAATAAAATAAAAAAACGTTTAATTTGAGAATTGGTATAGACTGGTTGAATCAGCTTTATAATTTTTATAAAATTTTTAAATAATTAATTTTATTTGAATCAAATGACCAATCAAATTGATTGAACTGAAAATCGATAACATAACTAGTGCGATCACCGATTTAATTCAAAAAACATTGTTTATTGTGGTCCTTATGATCCAAGTGACAACTTCTCTCTCTTTTAGCTTTGCCTCCCATGTTCTATGGTCTAGAACTAAGAGTTGAAATCAACTAAACAAAGGCAGCTTTCTTTTCCCTTTAGGTTCCATTTTAAAAAAAAATTAACTACTAGAACTTGTTGGAGTTATTTCAAATTTGATTGGAAAAAATCAAATTTAAACTTGATTTAATTGTATTTGGTCATTGTTTGTATATTTTTGGATGGATCAAGCTTAAAAGAAGTTTTTCACTGAAGGTGGAATGAGTTTAAATGTTGAAGGTAAGTTAAGGACACCAAAATTTATGCTTCGGGATAGTCTTCGATATTTAAGTCATATATGTATTTGGTAATAGAGAAAAGTAGGTCATAGGTTACAATTATCTTTGGTTTCAAGTTGGGTCAAGGGAGTTTTAGATTTTTACCATTTTATCATTGTCTAGTACAACAATCATAAAATGTCAATGATCTAAATATGTGTATCCCAAATTCAAAAAAGATTCGAACCGGAAAAAATCAAAAGAAATTATCCGAAATGACATAAACTCAAGTATTGAATTTGAAATGAAGCAAGTCAAAAAAACCCAACCAACAAAATCAAATGAATCGAATCTCAAGTAACACGAATCCTAAGTTATTATAATTCTAAAACTAATCTAAATATGAAATGATCTAAAAATTTAAAAACCCGAATTTATATCAACTCAACTAATAAGCCAACTAGAATCAATTCAATTGATAGTTATAGTTTGTAAAAAACAAAAAAAAGTTAGTAGTACAACACGCCTGGACCATAAAATTGAAGGACTTGAACAATGGCAGATAAAATTCATATGAACCAAAAAAACCATGTTCTATGATTGAAATTAATTTGTTTATTGAACTGTGATTTGGCAAAAAAAGAAAATTGAAAAACACATGCAAAAATACGGAGGTGGGTCCAAATATAATCACCAAAAGGCAGTAATATTTTATATTATTAAATGAGATAATTATAATCTTCAAAAATATTAAATTTTATAAATCATAAAATAAATATAAAAAATATATTTCATCATAAATTAAGAAAATGTAGGCACATGAATGCCATGTTACCTTTGCCCATTAAGACAAATTAGTAAGGTCTGGTCTCGTCAATTGTTGTAAGAATTATTGGACTGCCTCCATTTCAAGGATCTGCATGCCAGTCCGCATGCTCTTGTGGTTTTATTGATTTTCGACAGTGTCATAAAAAATATATTTCGAGTTGGGAAAAAATGAAATTATAAACTTTTATGAGAAAAATAATAATCTTTTTATTATTTTTTAAATTTTAAAAAATAATTTTAAAAAATAAAGGCAATTGGGGTCGGTTTGTCCTCGTGTTAAATTTTTATTTAAATTGTTTTACTTTTTTAATTTAAAAATTAAATCTAAAATAAATTTTGATGAAAAATATGGTTAACTATAATTTTTTAAATCGAAAAAGTTGTTTGAAGTGCATAAATGAAATCTAAAATTCTGCCAGGAACTGTTGGCATAATCTGACTTTTATTAATCATGAAAGACAAGAAAATGAAGTCTCAACCCGACCAATTGGGCCATGTCATTAAAAACGAATGAAGAAATTGTTTTTGCCATTCAATTTAGGCCCTTTTAATATAAAACATTTGGATTTGGCCCTCAACAATTTATAATATTTATCTCTTCTTCCAAATAAAAGATTTCTGATTTCTCCTTTGGTCCTCTGGTGCACCTCCACGAATTTAAACTAATAACTTCACACACAAAGCTGTGCACTTACCGAAATGAATATCGATTGATATCCAAATAGAACAGTTATAGATATGATCTAACGGGTTAGGTGGGGTCACGACAGACATAATCCTAATTAGGTTGAGTTTACAAAACACAATCGACCAGCAAACTATGCATAGATAGCCCATATTTACGTAACGAAAAGATGGTGGTAGCTTAGGGAGAAAAATATATGTATATATATACAGTGGTCGAAGTTTCAAATATGATGACAATTTAACAAGTCAGACAAAAAAAATTGAAGGCATAAACTTTTTCAGAAATCTAATTTTAGATTGTCAATTGAATTTATGATTAACATTAAATATTGGTTCGATCTCTAGATAATCTTATTTCAAAAAGACAATCTTAAAATGAAATGATAAAGTTGACTGCTTGACTAGATATATATATATATATATATACACATACACCGATGGAAATTTCAAATATTGTGACAATTTAGCAAAGCTACATGTAATAAAAGAAGTTGAAGGAATAAACTTTTTGAAAAACCCAATATTAGATTGTCAATCAAGCTTGGTATTGGTTAGATTTTGAAAAACCCAATCCTAAGTTGTCAGCTAGACTTGTATTGATATTAAGTATTGTTTTTGATTTCTGAAAACAATCTTTAATTAAATGAAATGAAAATGTTACCTTCTCAACCATATATATATATATATATATATATATATATATATATATATATATTCACTCATGAAAAATGTTATGGCAATTTAACAAAGCCACACGAAACCAAAAAAATAAAAATTGAAGGCATAAAATTTTCGAAAAATACAATCTTAGATTGTGAATCGAGCTTGTATTGAC
The DNA here is from genome assembly GCF_025698485.1 of Gossypium arboreum. Taxonomy (NCBI): domain Eukaryota; kingdom Viridiplantae; phylum Streptophyta; class Magnoliopsida; order Malvales; family Malvaceae; genus Gossypium; species Gossypium arboreum. The sequence goes on from NC_069075.1 coordinate 143,107,226, forward strand.
ATTAAGTATCGTGTTCTATCTCTAAACAATTTTATTTTCAAAAGACAATCTTAAAAGAAATGAAAAAGTTGATTGCTCCACTAGAAATATACACACATACACTAATGAAAATTTGTCAAACAAGTTTATGATTCATATCAACTACTGGAATCGATTTTTGAACAACATTATTTCTAAAAGATAATATTAAATCGAAATGAAAACAAAGAGAGGGGAAATGGTCCCATTTTGACAGCTAAAAAATTGAAACCGAAACTGTGACGGACTTACGGAAGTACCATAAAACGGAGAAAGGGAAGCACATGTAGTGTGTAAGGAGGAGGGAACAATAAATGGCATGCTTTGGGACGATGGTGGACTACACAACTGTATGTCTTGTTTCTTATTTATGGAAGCAACATTTTTGTATTGGAAGGGGGTCCAAAGCCAGCTGGTGTTGATGATTTGTTTTCCATTGGGGGGTCCTGGGTTGGAAAAACCTCGAAATTTGACATTTTTGTAGATGAAGATTATGATTGTATAACCAAAATTTATAACCCCCTCCTCCCCCAACCAATAGGCCATATAGTTACTTGAGAAATAAATGTTTATGAAGGTTATTGGAAACCGTGACGGAACTTGTTAATAAGTTTGGGGTATAATTATTTTTTTTCAATTTTTTTTTAAAATTAAGGTTTAGTGAGAATTTCAAAAAAAAATAAGGGATCTAATTAAAATATTTAAAAATCTTGAAAAGATTAATGGGATTTTTTTGAAAATTTTAGAGGTTTTATGAAAACTTTCAAATTTGAGGAGCCTCGATCCCCTAGCTCCTCTTACATTCCACAGCCTCTTGAAAAGTTCAACAATTGGTTGATAACCTTTTCCATTTTAGATACATCAATTTTGAACTAAGGTCGAAAACTTAATTAATTTGAATTTAAATTTAATATAATTCGATTTCACTACAAAATATTAATAACTTAAATTTATTTAAATTAAATTTAAAAAAAATGACTTAAATATCAAACTTAAATGAAAAAAAATTAAAATAATCTAACTCGAAAAATATAAATGACAAACATAAAAAACTTAAACACAAAATAACTTAACACAAACCTAACTTGTCCAATTAAGGGCTCTATTCCATGTGGTAGCATGGTGGAAGGCCCCTTATGGACAGTATCCCACGATGCAACAAAAGTGTTGTAGGTACTAGACCTAAGGGTGTAGACAAGCCATGGGTAAATGGACTTGGTTCTCAAATTTTAAAATTTATACTTTAATCTTCCAAAATTTATAAAATTACAAGTTAATATAATGATAAAATTACGGTAAAAATATCATAGAGGTATTTATATTAATAGTCAAAATATATTTTGCTCCCTCTACTAAAAAAAAAGCAAATTAATCTTTGTATGTTAGTTCAAATAGTAAATTAGTTTTTCTGTTAAAAATTGGTTCCTATACGTCAACATGAGGTACACGTGACACTCTACATGTCCTTATGTCTCTTTGGTTATTTTGCCAGTCATTTTAGTTTTAACAGTAGAAATGAATGAAATTTTTAACAAAAATGACAAAATTGCTCTTTAATCTAATGTACAGGGAATAATTTGCTCATTTAGTAGAGAGGACAAAATACAATTTGACACTTGATACAAGGATCTCCATGATACTTTTACCTAAAATTACAAATTTGACTCCCAAAATTTTATCATTCATCTCCAACTCCTAAACAATTTTCTATTTTCACCTCTAATTGTACCCAAAAGGCAATAACATCAATCCAGGTCTTCTTTAATGCAATTTTCCATCCTCAATTGTACATTAAAGACTTGATGACCAGGAGATTGGGTCAGCATCCAATACCCCTTTTTTATAGGCCTAATATTAGTTCAAGTTGGGCAATAAAACTACATACAAATCCCAAAAAAAAAAAAAAAAACCAAAGCAATTAGAACAAAAACTGTAATATAAAACTACACTTTGAAGGAAAAACAAAGTATGGGTACAACTGCATATAGTAAAAGGAACACAAGTGTAACATATGTTACTAACTATGGCTAATTTTCATTTTAAGGATTTAACCGGGGAAGATGTATTGACCAAACTTGAAAGGAGACCAACAAGGACAGCACTGTTATATGTGGTTGGTTCTGTTTGCATTGAGTTGTTCCTAGAATCAATGAATGATTCATTTTTGAAAGGTCCCCCTACAAGAGCTCCCATTGCTACATTAGGGTTAGGTTTCTTTGAACTAAGCCATTTGAACCCTTCAGTGCAACCAGTGGTTGCATCAACTGGGATCGAAGCTCCTCTGTGATGTACAAATTCTGGGTATTTATCACCATACCCCACTAGGTAGCTTATGTCCATGGGGTTATCACCCAACACATAATCAGCCTGCACCAAAAAGTGTTATTACAAACAGGGACCAAATCAGAAAATTGATTTAGGAAAGAGTGAGAGATGAATCATAAAATTTTATCATTATGTTAATATGTAATTTCATAAAATTTGAAGGGGTTAATCGGCAAATCTACCCTCTTTTGCCTTAGGCCCCTGGTTACAAAACCATTAAATCTAATCAAAACTATACATGCAATAAGTAAACATATGTTTAAAATTTGATCCATGTATTTATATATATGTATGTATATATACTTAAAATCAAATTTAAGCTAGCATTTAATCTTTAAGTTGACGCTAAATTGATAAAGGAGACTTGTTTAATATGATATTGATACTTTGAGGGTTTAATTAGAACATTTAAAAGTTTGAAAATTAATTTAAAATTAGCATAATGATAAATTTATCCTCAACATTTATATCTTTTATTAATTTGACCCTGATTTTTTATTTTTCAAGCTAAATTTGATTATTAATCTTTCAAAAGAAAGTCAAATCTCTTTTTTTAAAAATAAAAATAATGACTAAAACTTTAATTTTTTAACGATGTTAGTTTGGCAATCTGCATGGCAGCCCATATGTACTTAATGATGATATGACACAATTTGTCTTATATATAACATTGAAAAATAATTTAAAAATATAAAAATTAAAAAAAATACCATGGAATACAAATGAATTGTCATGCAAGCTATCATCTTAAAAAAAAATAACATTTTAGTCAGTATTTCTGTTTTAAATACAACAACTCAATTTTTTTTAAATGATTGATGGTCAAATTCGATTCTTTTTAAAATGTTAATGGCTTAATTCAGTCAAATTGATAAAAAAATGTAAACATTGAAAACTAAATTTATCATTATGCATTTAAGATTTAAATCATAGTAGAGAATGTTTCGTTTTATGCACATATTTATCATACAACATGAATGGCATACCTGTGATTGTGCAAACTTTCTAAGATCAGATGGTTCAAATGAATCATCACCACAACTTAGTATTTCATTGTCTGATGCACGCATGTAATCACTGTAAAGAACAGCTAAAAATGCAGACCCAACAGGATGTTGTAGAGAATCCCATTTAGTGATCCATATAAGACCACCTGCATCAATATTATTGCAAATGAAGTAATGATAATAAGGGTCTTAAGACAATTTAGCTTTGAATAAAGACATTACTTTTTGTTCTGCTAGCTGTGGCAGAAGGGGAATCTGGTAGAAGAGCACACATTAGTTCGTCAGCAGATTTCTTATAATCATCAATTCCAGAATTCCCTTTGGCACCTTTGTCACCAAAAAAGCTTAACCTGGAAAGTAAAACCTGCATGAATGTAGCATAATTAGCAAAAAACAAGAACAGATCAATAGTTTTTGTGGTTTATAATGAAAATGAAAGTGAAGCATATGCAAGCCAAGATATCAAATCTGAACAAAGAGGCCAGTTATCTTACGATAGGTGGACAATGAACGTCAGGACTTAGGGAACGCGAAGCTGCACTATCAGCAGAGGCGAAGCTAAGAATTGTGTGATGGGGTTGAGATAAAACTAAAAAATTGGAGGGCCAAAGCTAAAAATTTTGTATTAAAATGACTTCAATTGTACTTTTTAACTTTGAAAGGGGCAATAATTATAATTTTTTATTTAAAACAAGTTAAAAAGAATTAAATTGAACTATTTACGATTAGAAGATACTAAAATAGCAATTAATCCATTCATCTAGAGGGTCCAAGGACTCTTATTCTCTTTTCGGCTGCGTTTTCCATTCAAATTGATGGGACAATCATCTCCTATCACCTGCATACCTTACAACATCATATCGTTTATTTTTCTAGGTGTTTTACAGAAACAAGTGAACCAATCAAAAGTTGTTATGTGTACCATAGATATGTTTTTATATAAACCCATATCGCCTTACGAGAGGTAGGGACAATCGACACCTTTCTAACCTCCCTCAACCATTGCACAAGAACACCTAACACCCAAACCAGACAGCACTCCGTCCGCTCGGGTGAAACCCGTCTTACATCCACCACCTTCCATTCGTCCTCCAGGCTCTTTGCATCAATAATGCTACTTTTTTTTTTTTCTCAAACACTCACTATATGTTGTGCATAAATATTGAGAACATGGGCATTTTGTCTAATGCATGTGTTTATCAAAACCACGCTTCGACTACAACAATAATGCTAAACTAGCTCTATGTTTATAACACGAAGGTTGACTAGAGAACCTCACCTGGGCTCCAGCAAGTTTATTATCCCAGCTAAACCATGTTGGACCATCCACTTTGGCATATTTATCAGCATTTTCCTCAGTTACATATCGAAGATATGTTGTGTCACCTGTTGCATGGTAAAGCCAACTTGCAGCCCACAAGAGTTCATCTCCATATCCTGTTGAATTATAATATGTTGCAACTTCAGGGTGACTCTTAGTGTAAGACCCTTTGTACTTGTCTGCAAAAGTGAAAAGTTGCTTGGCATGCTTAAGAAGGGTGCTCGAATACGTCGAATCTGTTTTCTTAAACACAAGAGATGCCGAAGCCAGAGCCGCAGCTGTTTCAGCCGCGACATCTGACCCTGGTTTACTTGAGTTCACCAGTTTGAGAGGCCTCTTCGTTGTCATTTTCTCAGGCTTTTCCCAACACTTGTGATCTTCTTTAGGGTCACCCACCTGCCTCAATGGTGTAACCAGTCATGTATATGTATACATTAAATCCAAAAGTAAAAAACAAAAATCCAAAAGTAAAAAACAAAAATACACTACGCTAATAGAAATCTAACTCATGTATATGTATACATTAAATCCAAAAGTGGAAAAAAAATGCTAATAGTAATCTAACTATTAGTAAATTTCTTTGTGATCACCCAATTATATCATGTTACAAAATGTTCACTCGACTATTCAATTGTCTTTTTTATCATCAGTTGACTAAGGGTGGTAGCTTTTAAATTGACATAATAGCAACTTTAACCATTAACATTTATAAGTTATGTCAATTTAGTCTTAATTCTAAAAAATATTAAACCCTCAATATTTACACATTGTGTAATTTTTTTTTTCAGTGTTGTTTTTCTTTGGGTGTTTCCTTTCCTTTTTGTATATTTTCAATTAAATTAGCTGATAATTTTTTTTTAGTTTTTTAAATGAAATCACAAAGAAAAGCAAAACTGTACAAAAAAAAAATCAAATTACACAATTTGTAAATGTTGAGGGTTGAATTTTCTAGAATCAAGACTAAATTGACATAATGTATAATTGTGTATGGTTAAAGTTACTATTATGCCAATGTTAAAAGTTGCCATTGTTAGCAAGCTGTTGACTAAAAAAGAAAAAATTAAATAGTTGAACGGTTAGTTTGTAACTTCACATAGGTGAGTGACCAAAAAAAAAATTTACAAATAGTAGGATGACTACTAATATTTATCATAAAAAGGATAAATAGGTAAAAGTACTATGGAGGCTTATATATTAGGATTCCGATTGTATTTTCCCCTTTTACTCAAAAAATAGACAAATTAATATCTGTACCTTAGATCAAAAAACAAACTGGTCGTTTCTATTAAATTTTTTTTATTTATTTCCACTGCTAAAAATAGGCTTTACTGACAGTAACCAGACAATTACATATGGCATGCTACATATATCTCATGCTAATGTATAAAGTCTAGGTTTTAACTGTAAAAATAAATAATTTTTTTAACAGAATAATTAATTTGCTCTTTGATCTTATATATAATGATTAATTTATTTATTTTTAAGTAGAAATAATAAAATATAATCTAAGTTTTAATACAAAAACTTCCATGGTAATTTTACATGATAGATAGAGATAAAAAGAGAATGATGACCTGGATGTAGAGCACATTTTGAGAAGGATGAGCATTTAGAAGGAAATCAGTGATCCACGCGAGAGAATTTTCAGCAGGTTCCCTTTGATTAATATGCTCCATGTGCTCACCATATTCGAGGATAGCCCATGATAATACAGTGGCAGTAAATGCCATTGGGAAACCAAATTTAACGTTGTCACCAGCATCATACATCCCCATGGAAAGATCCAACTTTGCTTGACTACCATCCTTAAGCCCTGAATTTCCTCGCCACGGTATCTTATCATCCACTAGCTTACCGGCTGCCATCAACAAACAAACCAAACCTCAAAATTAATATATAATAACAATATTTGATGCCAAAAAAAAATTAGAACAATATCATATCATTACAATTTGTAGCCATAGGTAAAATAACAGTGTTGTTGAGTGTTTCTCTCTATCTTCCTCAAGTAGTGGTATCTGTATATTTATATGATATGGGTATTGTTCATTGACATGACATACTAGATAGGCTTCATGCATATACACATATTTTACTCTAGACTCAACACGTATTTATATAATTTTATGCACGTGTAACCTCGCAGGAGAGCAAGCTTAGCTTGTGAGCTCATTAGGATCCGGCCCAAACCCATTCAGGTTTTGTTCCGGTGATGATAATTATCCTAACAGGTGTATACATGCTCAAATTTAGGATTTAAGACTTCAATCCCTTCTCCATCATATCGTATTATCCATTAGCTTACCAATAATCAGGGACCAATAAATTTAACATATAATATTTATGTCAAAAGGGTATCGAATCAAAGCATTGGAAAACTTGCGATAATATTGTATTTACATACACTTTTAGGACATAGTAAGTTAATAAAAAAATTTTAACCTATCTCAATATTTAGACCTTGAATGGAGTATAATAGCAATAATTAGTTCACATAATTAATACAACTAACTATTTAGGTTAAAATATCATTGATTTTTTTTTTCTTAAAGTAACCCATTTCAACTCGTCATAACATCAAATAAAAGTGTAGGTGCTACCTCCTAAAATTGAAAATTTGATCCGAAGTAAGTACACAAAGTAAGAAAGACATAGTGAAGATTACATTTTTGGACGTCAAAGAATTGCATGGCGATTTTGAGAGCATCACTATACTTATCCTCAAGGGAAGAAGTGGATGATGAGTTTTTATCAAGGATTTTCTTCTTCACTACATAATAGATTCCTCCGGCTATCCCACCCAATATTACTATCGCCACAATGCACCATAAACATCTTCTCGACTTTCGTTGTTTCACCACTCCTTTCGCCATTTTCACACACACAAAAAGCAAATGAAATCAATGATCTATATCGACATTGTTAATATTGGGTTTGCTAGAGAAACAAAGGCGAATGTGTTTTCCAAGAGGGAGAAATATGGTTAAAAACAGAAAGGGGGGATTAGTTAAGAAGAAGCTATTTAAGGAAACGAGTTAGCTGGATCTGGTGAAGAATCAGCAAATGAGATTGGTCCTCATTCCATACATCAATTTACAGTATTTTCGAGCCATATTTCATCTAATAAAAACTGTATTACTAGGTTTAATTATGGTTTTAGTCATTTTATTATGATGGTTTTATGCATTATAACATTAGTTGTTGTCGTTAAATTATAAGTTGTATTTTTTTCTTATTATTATTTGATTACATGGTTAGGGTCATCTGATCAACCATATTCAACTAATAATAAATTTGTATATTAATTGAAATGGTGAGCAGAAATCAATTATAATTGATTTAGTTGATCCATTCGGTTAAATCGGTGTTGGTTAAGTGGTTTTATTGTTTATGGTCACGATCAAATTGATCAACGAATTATTTAATATATATTATATTAAAATATATTTTTATAATAAACAAAAAAAAAGTAAGTTGGTTGACAAACTAAACTGATTGAATTATCTGTTATTAAGCATGTTAATTCTAAATCAATCAATCAGTTTAATTGATATTAGAGATTGTTAATTAATTCGAAAAAATCGACAAAAAAAAATGCCCATCCTTAAAAAAATTTCTCATCATAATTTTAATAACAACTATCATCAATTTGGATCAGATCAAATTATGCCAATTTGAAGTAGATGCATTAAATCAGAAATTGTGAAACTTCATGGTCAGTATAATAGAATTAATTGCACCAAGCATCCTCAAATTATAACTTAAAATCTAATCTAACAGAGTCCTCAAAGCATTAATATCATATTGATCAAATCTTTCTAGCAAACTCAAAACTAACATAAAACATATCTAAAATATGAGGATTTAAACATGTGTCATATAGTCTTTCTAAATTCTATTATCACAGTCAATTTTTAATACATTAGTTCTAAGTTAGTTATGTGGTAAGTTGTTATAATTTGATCCATTTTCTTTTAAAGATAGTGCCATATATGAATTGATAATATAATATGTTTTCCATAAAAAAAAAAGAGGAGAAAATGACTGATATGGTCCTTTGATTTGGTCTGGCAAGATTCGCCAAAGAAAACGGAACCAATATTTTGCGGGTCCAAGTGTCCAAAGAGAAAAAAGTTAGGCGTAGAATGCCATTTGCTAATGACTAGTATCACACCGTTATTTGATCACTTAATTTCATTCTAATCCCCTTTTTTAATTTCATTCTTTAACCAACTCCACCCCACTAAAAATTTCTAGAAGTATAAAGCAAAAAAAAGTGAGATACGCAAACGGTTAACTAAATTATCACAAACCGATCAAATCGTTCTAATTAAATCAACTTAATAAATGCCAATTCGATTTAATTTGATAATCGACCAACATAACCGAATAAACCAACCTCTAACTAAACCAATAACCAAATAAATCGATCTAGCAATTAATTGAACCAACTAAACCGAAACCTACTTATGAACCAACTTATGGTCTACCCTAAAAGTTACCGAATTTGAGGGTAGATTCAATTGGTCCCCCAAGGATCCCAAATATTCAGGAGTATGCTATATCCCATGTTAGAAAAAATAAAAAAAAAAATAAAGCAACGAATGGAACCAAAACTAGAAGAGAATTTTACACAAACATCAACAATGATTCAATGCCATTATACACCTACTAATTGGAGTGCTAATTCTGTGAAATAAAAGGGGCGGGAGGAAATGAAACCATTATTTTTAACGGGTTGTGGATCGGGTTTTCCTTAACCTACCACGCGTGAGTCGAATGCTTTCTTCCATCAGGGTCTCTTTTGGAGGAAGGTTTGTGCTTTCATTTCCTGCAGAAAGTGGCACTGATTCAATTTGTGTTGCTTCTGCATCGCTTTCTGCAGGCCGGTTGGTATTTTCCGATGCAGTATCTGCTTTTTGGCTATTCGAGGATGCTGATGGGGTAGCTGGTTTAGACACCTGTGAAGGCGCCTTTGAAGGTCCCACCTGTGAAGGCAACTTCAAAGGTCCCACCTCTTCAGCCACTTCCTTTTGGTGTTGAGTCGAAGATGTGCTAGATGTTGGAGAAGGTGGTTCTTCGTCCTCCGGTTGTGCTGGTTGTGCTTTATTAGATGGTTGACGGTTAGGCATGCCAGATGGTTGACGGGCCCTGGGACCTTGAGCCTGAGGATTCTGAAGTTATGGAGAACAGAGAAATAAACTTCAAGTATCACCAAACTGAAACCATTTTTACGACAACCAATTTCAAGTATCACCAATAAGAGCTTGTTCTTAACATGCACAAAAACGAGGTAATGGCAGCACAACTACAATTGATTTTGGTTAAATAACTACCTGAGCAGGGCGAGGTCTGGGGGTTGACTGTGAAGCAACATACTGCAGGATGTCAAAAATTCTTGTCTGACCATAGCTTGCAGCTCTTTGCCAGTAAAGAACAGCCATATCTCCAGCTCTAGTCCTTAGTTCTAACAAATTACGGTCGATTTCATTTTCATGCTTTGCAACATATGGTCTGAAGAAGGAGTCATACACATAAGTAGTTCCCTGGAATAAATTAAAACAGAGGATCAATTAAAACAAACATCAACATGTGTATGGACTATTACAAGTTCTTATTTCTTCAAAAGTAAAATATACCTACCCTCGTTTTAGGATACCACAGATATATAAAGAATGCCAATTTAGCTTCACTGTACATTGGAACCCTTCAAAAATCAAAATTGGAGAACAGTGAGAAAAGAAAAAAGAGAAATGCAAACATCATTATAATTTATGATTCCCTACCATGATATAAATGCATCACCAATTCTCTCACAAACTGTTAAAACAGCCACCAATATCCTGAAACAAGAAAAAGGAGAAGATGAAAGAAAAGTTGCAAAATAAATAATATTTGCACAATCTTAAACCCCAAAAAATATTCATGCAATTCAAGACTTACCAGTACTGGCACCAAAAGCGCAGCTGCTCAACCTCGGGCTTATTTAATTCAACAGTCTTGTAACACTCGTAGGCTGGGTACGCATAGCCAAAAACCATCCTGCCAAATATTTAAATCCCAAAAAGATCAAATTCAAATAAAAGAACAAATTACACTCAAATGAGGAAGGGAATCAGTTGTAAGGTTTAAAACGTACACAAGCCCTCTGGTGAGAAAGGATCCAATCATTTTGTCTACTTCCTGAAGTTAAAATAAGTAAAAAAAATCAGCATTGTAAACTCCACAAAACAAGAACAGTCTACAGACTATAGTCAATTAAGCAAGAAGTATACAAGACTCTCTAAGTAAATAACAATTATGCAAATTAGAGCAGAATATCAGGCTCAGGGACAACAACTAAACTAGAGCAGTAATCGCAATTATTTTAGTGGAGCAATGATTTCTAATAAGAAGTGTAATTTTTCAATTAGTAGTATTTAGTCCAATCTCCAAAACTCTTCAAAAGAGAAATTGTCACCTAAAGTTTCCCCTCTTCTTACTTCTTCCCTTAATGAACTACAAAAGAAGAGGTATTATTTCAGGTCTCTCCATCCAAATATGCTTCAAAAATTAGTCAAACAAGCCTAATTAAGTTAGAACTTTTCTTGGTCCCATAAATTCAAAATGGGGAAAAAGATACCAAAAGGATCTAAAATATTAACCTCCATTTTAGGACTTAAAGGATAAAGATCCTCTTAAGTGCTTACGAAAACGCTCTTAAACTTAGTTGAGCAAAAATTTTTCATAACTAAAAGTCAGAACAACAAAAGAACATCTTGCACTATCCATTTTTCCTCTGTTTTTTGAGCAACCAAACAAGGGAGAATGAGAAACACAATGTTACGAGTTCAAAACCACAATAATTCAGCAAATCGTAATAAGATACAAATCATGCACTATACGCAACTGAACATGACATCGAGAAACAGTGAAAAACGAAGAAATTGTCAAAAGAGAAACGCGAACATTATCAGCTTCAGTAAATAATAAAATTGAAGAAATCAGACAGATGAAACCTAGAAAATGAGAATAAAAACGGATAAAGAACTAAATCATTCCAAGAAAATGTCGTTATCAACAATGTAAATGCCAAATGAAATCTTGATTGCAGTGGTTGTTGAATCAATCACTAAAAGAAAAGGAAAATGGTAAAAGATGGACAGATTAATACCTTTTAGAGATGATTTTCAATAAGACGAAGCTAACAAAAAGCAGAGAGAGCTCTACTAAAAATCAGAAATGAGAGTCAAATCCAAATCACGGAAGCGATAGAGTAAATAAAGTTAAATACTGAGAAGATCGCCGGCGAACAGTGGTTACGATGTCGGCGGCAGTCGGCGGCGTCGGTAAGAATGAGCGAGACTTTGGGGCGAAAAAAATCAAAAAATGAAAAAGGAAGATAACATCACACAGTCTCTTTTTTTTTGTGACGTTTCCTTTTCAAATTCCCCTACATCCGGATTTGTTTTAGGTTTTTAATCCGGTTTTTAAATTGCGAAATTTAACGTGAGAAAAAGGAATTTTCCTTTTTTTTTCGCTTTATTTTTTACTAATCACCGTTTGATTAAAAAAAACAAACAAAGAAAGAAAATCAACGGCTCATGTCCTTCTAGGATTTACAATGGATAGACAAGTGGATTTCCTATTATATCCTTAGAAGAAATGGTAATATTGTGAATAGGATAAGGTTCAAAAAGGGGAAAAAAAAAGAAAAAAGAAAGGAGATTTATGGCCGATTAATGGGTCAAGTGATCGTTATGGAATTTTATGGTTAATTACTTCAAACGTTCTGAAACTTTTGTTCAAATTTTAAATTGGTCCATAAATTCAAAACATTTATACCATATATTAAGAGTTTCATTGAATTTGTGTTACCCATCAATTAGATCCCAACTTAATAGTGAAATTATCAAAGTAAAAAATATTATTTTGAAAGTATTTTTGTCTTTTTTTTTTATATTTTTATGTAAAATTTGAACCCAAAACACCATAACATTCACTCCCTTGACTTTATTATTTCAATCACAGCCATATTTTATTTTTATAATTTTTAATAAATTTATCACATAATTATTTTCAACTGCATCACGATGTGTCATAGTCTAGTTTTAATTAATTTCTTACAGTATCGATATTATTTCAATCTTGCCACCAAATGTCAATTCAACATTTAAAAATAGAGCACATTTAAAACTCGTGGATCAAATAGTAAATACATGTATAATTACCGCTTAGATAGTTTGTATTTGACGTATTAAAAAGGTACAATGTTAATTTTAATATGACTCTTTTACCACATAAGATCGAATTTGTCAATGTGTTTTAAATACGCTTAATGTTACATTAGAGTTGTAATTTAACACCCGAGTTGATGGTCAGATTGACAGATGGATATAATTGTTTAAATTTTGTAGTTTAGGACTAATTTAGAATTGAAACCATGGTTTAAAAGCATCTAATGCAATTAACTCTTTTTTGTTTTGCCTTAGAATACCAGCATGGATAAAGGATAATGCATGGCATGCTAAGTCAAAATTGAAGCGTCCCATCGGGGGTCCATCCTAATGATCGCCGGTATTAGAAAGTAATAAGGCACACATAATTTAATAATTATGTGTTTTAACACAAATAATAATGACCTACTAAACCATTGCATTAAACCTAGCTACCACCTTTTTAGTATTATTTAAAAGAAAATTAAGGGACTAAATTAAAAATTTATCTAAAGTATAATTTTATTATTATATTAACTTGTAATTTTAAAATTTTTAAAGATTATAAAATAATTTTATTGTTGGAGGGGTCAGGCATCTAGCTAGCATTGACGTACGTCATCCTTAATTGAGAGTTGAATTAGATTGAATTTTTTTAAATGAAGATAAAACTTTTTTAAAATTATTTTTCTTTTATGAAACTTAAACCCGAGATTTGATTAAAAGTTATCTAAATCTTATCACTTTACACAATAATTAAGGTAGAAAAATGAGTTATTATTCATGCTATGAAATTTTATGATAAGATGCTTCCACAATAATTCATTTCCTTTACTAACCAAGATTTTAATCGCAATATATATATATATATATATATATATATATATATATATAAACTTTATCCTTCGATCAAGTATGGTATTTAGAATTTCGGTTTATAAAAACTAAAAGAGAAAAACTTTATCCTTCAATCAAGTATGGTATTTAGAATTTCCATCTATTAAAGAAAAGTATGGTACATAGATTATCATGACTTGAAATGATTATATACATATTAGATTATAGCATATTCGTAATGTATGTAAAAAAATTGGGTTCAAATCTTATTATTTGTATGTATTTTTCTAAATTATATGTAAAATAATAAAAATAACATTAATATTATATTAATTGTTTTATAAAAATATTAGATTTTTAGTAATTTTACACGAGTTGAGATCCGATTGAGGGTGATACTAGCACAATCAAAGTTTTAAGTAATAGTGTAAATTGAATGAGCTAAGTTGGTTTGTATTTGATCAACTTGAATTGAGTCAATTTGAGTTTAAAAATAATTTCGAGTTTAGTACTATTATTTTAGGTTTGAGGTCAAGATTGTTCTAGTCGGATCATTATGGGTTCGAACCATTTAAAATTTAGCTCATTTCAAATTACTTTTTCTAACGTTTTCGAGAGTTATTTTAGGTTAAATTGAATTGAATCGGATAAAAGTTTTGAATTGATCAAATCATATTTTAAAACTCGAGTAAGAGTTAACAAGTCTATTGATGTATCCATTCCATTCCTCTCAACCAATCCCCTGGCCATGGTGGTGTAAATTAGAAGCAAACTAAAAAGGGATGGGGCAAGAACTGAAAAAGGAAGAAAAGTCACTAAACAAATGTTAATCAATGATAGATGAGGGCAAAAGGGAAGCCATGTGGTGGGGAAGGTATTCTTCTTCTTTTCCCCCCTCCTAAAACCTTGGATTCTACGTTTCTCAATTGATGTAGTAAAATTAGTGGGCATGCCCGGAAGACAAAAACCAAAACAAGCCAAAATGGGGGATAAAAAGGAAGGCAAGCAATGAACATGGGGATGCTATGGTAACAACAAGGATCGGTCCATGGGGATCATGGGACAAATGGGTCTCTCCATAGACTTAATTCAACAGCGTGACCTCATTATGCTTTGTTTGGTGGGCTGTCACTCTCAATCTAACACTCCCACTCCTCTCTTGGATACAATTTTGCACACTGTAGCCATGAGTGGCATCCCATTTTATAAGTGTGATTTAGAGATGATGAGATGTTAAATTTCTTGATTTTAATCATTGCCATTCAAAGCCACAAGCCACTACCAAATAACCAAAAATTTTATATATTGATTAGTATTTTCGTGTCATCATATGGATTTGGGTGTCTCATATGGATTTGGGTGTGTTTTACCTTTCAAATAGAATATTGTATTAGAATTAGACCAAAAATTAGAATACATTCTGAGAAAATAAAACTTTTATCGAAGAGAAGCAAATGAAAAGCTTTTATAAAAATTCTCATAAAATTGAGAATGAAGTTCTTATTTTGTACATGACAGATCATGAATTAGTAACTACATCCAATCTAAAAAAAAATCTCAAGTTTTTCGAACTTTCTATCTTTTGAGTGGGAATATTTACGGAATTCCCATGAATAGGACCAAAAATCTCATAGTTGATCCATGATTTATGTTTCAGCTTTAATTTCCTTTTCGTTTGTTTTGAGAAATATATCGATCAATTTCGATTCTTTCCTTTTCTATTGATTATTTTCAAATCGAGATGCATAGATCCATGATCTATGTGTCTATATCAATCTTATTCATGGATTAACGAAAATGTGCAAAAGCTCTATTTGCTTCCATTCTATGAGTCTCTTCCTTTTTGCGTATGGCATCCTCTCTCCCTTTGATAGCATCTACTAATTCGGAACTTAATTGCATTATACTTCATTTACTCAAAAAGTAAATAAATTAGTCTACGTAGATTAGATTAAGGGGTAAATTAATTTTTTTATTAAAAATTTTATACATTTTTACTGTTAAGAACTTGTCCTTTTACGTCAACATGGAGTACATGTGACAGTCACACGTTACATGCCACAGTTTAGTTATTTTGTTAGCCATATCAGTTTTTAACAATATAAATGAATGAATTTTTTAACAGAATAAAACCAATTTACTCTTTGATCTAATATAAAAGGGACTAATATGCTTATTTTTTGTAGAAAAATAAAATGCAATATGACACCTAGTAAAGGTAGGGAACAATACAAAATATAATCATTCCACCAGCATTATCGTGATAAAAGTACCATGGAGGCCCGTATACTAGAAATCAGGTTGCATTTTGTCACATTCACTAAAAAAAAGGTAAATTAATCACTATTTGTTAGCTTAAAGAGCAAATTAGTCGTTTTTATTAAAATTTTCATCCATTTCTTCCCTTAAAAATTGACTTAGTAGATAAAATAACTAGATAATTATATGTATTGTGTTACGTGTACCTTTTACTAACGTAAAAGATAAATTTGTAACAATAAAAATAAATAAAATTTTGAATAGAATGTCAAATTTACTCTATAATCTATCATATACGTATAATCTACATATTTTTTTAAATATAAAAATAAAATACAATATAACTAGAATAATTGAAAGTAGAGTCAATAGGACAAGATTATGGGTTGATTTCAGCGCCACTGGAGCAGGTCAGTATTGGTATTCGGGAACACAAAGACATACCCGTTGCACGCATTTTATTTTATTTTTAAGAACTTTATGCTCAATCCTTTTGAACAATTATATTGTCATTTAAATGTTCTAAAATACACTTTATAAAGTTTTTTTTAATTTAATATAATGAAAAATCATAAATAAAGTTATCAATTACTTTTATATTAATCTTAAAACTTGTAAACATGAGTAGTCATTAATAAAATATCATTTATAAAGCATCATTAGGAGAATGTGAGGTCGAGTATGCTGAAACTTATTATCATCTTATTTATGAGTTAGAAATGGACTATAAATAATTTTAAGTATTTCGATAAAAATATCAATTTATTACACTAACATATATTTTATTTATACACTGAAAAAAGTGTTTTTAAACATGAAAATTTCAGGCGGGAGAAAGTTTGGGTTGTCAAAACCCAAAACTAATCCAAAGAGGCTTCTATAGCCCAAGTCCATAAAAAAGAACAGGCAATATAAAGACCGCCACGTGGAGCTTATGAAATCCTGCAACTGTCTAGTGGCTGACATTGAAATCGAGATACCAATCACACAAAATAAAAGACATAATCCTAAAATCCGCCATTGTTTGGCGCTTCATTTTCACGCACAAAAAAAAAAAGGAGAAAGAAAGAAAATGTCGATGACCCCTTCGCTCTCTCGTCTTCACTCTCCGTTCCTTTGCTGTCCACTCAAACACTCAACTCCGTCATTATCCATCAAATGTGGAAGGAATCACCGGTCGCCGCCATCTTATCCTTGCATCAGAGCCGTTGATCTTGATCAGAACACAGTTCTTCCTCTACCCCCTTTTCAATTGCTACAATATTTATATAATTCTATACTTACTAAAATGGAAAAAGCTGTTTTCAGATAGTAGCAGTGTCGGTTGGGCTTGTCAGCGTTGCGGTTGGGATTGGCATTCCCATCTTCTACGAAACTCAAATCGATAACGCTGTAAGTCGAATTTTTTTCCCTTTAATTTGAACTAGGATTTCAATAATGTAGCAACTTTATAGAATTTAAGATTGAAAACTCAAAATTGGGGTCAATTTATTTTGCAGGCAAGCCGAGAAAATACCCAACCATGCTTCCCTTGCAATGGCTCCGGTGCCCGTAAGCTATCCTTTCCCTAGTATAACAATGATTTGTGGTTTATTCACAATAGATATATATTTGGGGTAAATTACTTTAGAAGTCATTGAACGTATCAGTAATTTTCATCATGTTATATTATCAATTTCATCTTATTGTTAACAAATTAGATCAGTTATGCTAACTTCGGTGAATAGTTTTAATGTAAATATTTTCCATAGCATGACTTGTTTTCTAAATAAAATCAAGAGCCGATTTTTCTATGAGAAATATTTGACAAAGGTGGCATTGGCATAGGTAACTTAATTTATTAATAGTGGATGTTCAATGCTGTAATTTAAGGAAATTAAAAGTTTAGGATTTACATAAAAATTAATGTTAAATTATGTTACCAAAAATGTAAATAACCCCAACAGATTGTAAGTAACAAAATTTAAAAGAAATTATAGGTTTTGATGCTTGATGAACATAGGAATGTAGGGATGGACAATCGATTTAGATATCCAAATCCGAACCGTTATTTGCAAAAGTAAAGTGGATCTTGATAATTGATATCTCAGGGTTAATATCCGGATCCATTCTATCTCAAACATATGTAAATATCTAAATCCACACTATCTATTGAGATCCTTGCATGAATGCAACTTGCTAATGATTTGCTCCTTGGTCTAGTTGAAAGAATCACGTATATAATGAAAGGAGAGCGTTTTTGTTCATTCAGCAATTCAAAGTGTTTGTGAATGATGCAGAGAGGTGTAGATTTTGCATGGGAAGTGGAACAATTACCGTAGAGCTCGGTGGAAACGAAAAAGAAGTCTCGAAATGTGTCAATTGCGAAGGAATTGGTTCCTTAACATGCACTACTTGCCAAGGTAGTGGGATTCAGCCTCGGTATCTTGATCGCAGGTACGTACACTCTCTGTCACTTAACTAGGTAATAGGGAGCATAGCAATATGATAATAACTCGATATTTGACTCTATTCATGTAATCACCGTACAAGAAACGTTCTAGAGCCAAGCTTCATTTACGATTCTATGGTTTGTTTTTTAACAGGGAATTTAAAGATGATGACTGAAAGTCCTACAAGCAATGGGCAAAGATTTTTGGACTGAGTGATTTTGGAAAAAGGAACCTTAAATTGTGAAATCCCTTTTTTCTTTTTCTTTTTTTCCCTTTTTCCTATTCTGTATTTAGTTTTCCCCATCTATTTTTCTGTCAAATTTTCTACTTTCTAATGTACTTGACTACAGGAACAAACTTGTTAGTGTTTGAGGAACGGATGTATTTGTTTTCTCAATGAAGAAATTGTTCATAAAATCATTATAATTTTTTTTCTTTGACTGTTTATTAATATTAATCATTTCAGGTTTATAGTTATTCTTCCCAACAATGTTATCTTTTTAAGATTCAAATCTAAGTTTTCTTCTTAAAAATACAATATAATTTATCATTACATCCAACAACACTTGTTGGTCATAATGATTTTTTAACATCTCGATATTGCCTGTGGTGCTAGATGACTAAGAGAACCATATAGGCATGATACAACATGCAACAATATAAAAGCAACTAAGTGTACAAGTAGGTTGAAAGAGAGTAATGTGGCATGCAGTTTTAAGCAACTAAGTGCCCTAAAAGAAGATTTATAAATGAAAATTTTCCTATTAGGCTATATGGGTTAAGGTATTTTGTGCGATCCAACGCAAAAAGAGGTCCAAATTTTTAGTTTACTTGGGTTTTCAACTTTTTATGCCATCCTAAAACTCCAACTCTAGCTACCTAAAAGGGTCTCTTTGATGATGCCATAGCCCAGACCATCAATATTATCCTTTCTTTTATGCTCAACCGTGGGTAATTGAGAAATTAGTGCTTCCAACTTATCAAGTTTAAATAAAAAATTAATTTCAATTAAGTAATTATTGAGTTAAGCTTGAGCTATTGGTTGAGTTGAATTCGTATATCATAATGCTTGATTGGAATAGCTTACAAGTTTAATCGAGCTTTTCATTTTAATATCATCTTATGAAATTGTATTTTTCCTCTCATTATGTATAGAAAGAACTCAAGTACGAACGAGTTTGAGCTTGAATACAAACGAACTTAAGCGAGCTCGACTTTAATCTTGAGTATGAAAATTGATAAACAAATTTAATCAAGTCTCGAGCTTCAAAATTTTTGTTTAATTGAACTCAAATTGAGTATCAAACCTTTAATTTCTGGTCGAATTCAACCAAAATTTCATTTGAATTTTATATAAATTTTTAATAAATATATTTTAAAATAACATTTTTACACACATTATGAATGTGTTGCCATAATTTAATTTAATTTATTGTGGTTTGTTATATGTGAACTAAGGAGATAATTATGAAAGCCCAACAACTTAGAGGGGAAAAAAAGACCTAATATCTTCATATTGTTAATTGTTAATGAAACCTAACAGGAAAATGTGGTAAACCTCATGATTGTTCCACTTTTGTTTTAGTTGAAGTACGAGACATAATTATGTTTGTCTTAACAAATCATTATCCTAAGCCTCCACTTGTAATGATTCTCGTCTCATCTCTTCATCATGTTTCACTCTTTCAGCTAAAAAAATGGGGTTTCTTTAGTGATTGGGTCATGTAACGTAGGTGAGCTAAACTGTGAAATTTTAGCTTTGTTTTAGGACCACAAATTTCTTTGCCTCAAATATCTCACTAACAGATTTAGTTGTTTTGCTTTATAGGCACTTGCCTATTCAATCATTGATCCATAGCTTTGTTGCCAGAAAAAAACATTCCACAATTAAGGATCAACAAAATTAACTATCAAATGAAACTTGTTTAGGTTTTATGAGGGAGCTCAAAAATTTTTTAGACAAGTTTTTAAAGTGTTATTTATTTAAAGTCAATGAATCTTTCAATAGGTTGGAATTGTCCTCAAGTTGAGTTAAGATATTGTCGTTCGACTCTACAAAGAACCTGAGTGCTTGGGGCAATAGGTTCAATAGAGTAGTAGCACCTCGTTGAATCAAGCTATGTGTGGTGCACGGCCACTTACCAAGGCTGGGACAAATCCAGAAAATTTGGAGGGTGAATTATAAATTTTTGAGAGATCAAAATATAATTTTATGATTTATTTACTTATAATTTTGTCATATATTAACTTATTTAACCATTTACGAGAGGTTGAATTACAATTTTTTTCATTTTGAGAGTCAAGGCCCTTACTTGTCACAATACTTTTGCTTCTGACCAAAGGAAGTGAACTTATGCGCTTAGTAGAGTTTGAACCATGCCCATTAAATGACAATGATGAACATATATGCTACCACTTGACTAATAATCTGTAAATTTTGAATACATAAAATTTTGAATTTTTTTTTAAAAGGATTCAATCTCCTCTCAACAAAATTAATGAAAAATTTGAACTACTTAGACAAATGATAAAAAGACAATAAAAGTGAATAATCACAATAGCAAACACTATTTTTTTGATATGAGCTTGATTCCTTCTATACACCCTACAAAATGTTGATTGTTCTAAGGGTTTTATTTTATGGGGACAATGAGGGTCATTCATCATTCATCACCACTTGTAATCCTTTTGCCTTTTAAACTTTGCCAAGTCCATCGTGCATGAATTTGGCTTACACGGCAGACAATCAATCTATATTTTTTATGAAAAAATTGTAGATAAGCAATATTAATTTAACACAATATCCCTTTTGGGAAAAGAAAAAAAGATTACAAGATTTATGATCATTCTTTTTATTATTTCTTAATTCCATTGAATATTCTCAAATTATAATTATAATTTTTAAATTAATTCTCAAACTTTCAAACATGTTAAGTACTCAAAGTATATTAGTCTCAATCAGGTTTTTCTATCATCCTATATGACGTGGAATATATTTAAAGCATGTAAAGTTACATTGTGGATACGTGTGCGCACGCCATATGAACTGCTTGAATTTGATATCTTAATTTTAATGACATTGTGTGTTTTTTTAACATATTAGATATAAGTTATATAACTTTAATCCACATGTTTTAAATATGTTCTATGTTGGGTCCAAATTGATATTTAACATCTAAGCGGAGGCTGGACTAA